>NC_059280.1:2640013-2652025 GCF_017591435.1 Portunus trituberculatus
TTTTTTCTTTTTAAAGTCCAAAACTCCCAATTCCTCTAGGTTTATTTTAGTATTTCAATTTTTCATCATTTCTTTTCCAAAAAATGCTAATCCAATTTTTCCCTAGCAAATTATACTCTTTGAAAATTCTATCAATATGGCTTATTATGTTTTCCCCATTTATCCCAAGTCCTTTTCCTTTTTACTTTTTCTGTTCTATATTCCCATTTATAGTTCCCATGGATCTTTCATTTTTATTTCCTAATGGTTTTCCCCTTAATTTCTCCATTTTTACCCTTTCCAATTTGTTTAACTTCCTCTTTTACAATCCTCTTTTAATGATTCCACTTTTCCGAAACAATTTTTACTTTCACTCCCTCCCGTTTTTAAAACCATTTGGCCAATCTATTTTCATGTTTCTCTTTTCCACTTGGACTTCATATCTTTAACATTTCCTTTTCTTCCCCTAATAATTTTATCCTCTCAATGTCTTCCTTTTAAATTCTCCTTCTTCCATTTTTGAGTCCTTTTCAAAGCCTTTTTAAATCAAATAAATAATCAATCCATCCTTTTTTGTACTTTATCAACTATTCTGGTAAAATCAATAAATTTTTACAATACCCCTTTTCTAAAACCAAATTGGCTTTTGTTAATTTGTTTCTTCAAGAAACTCAATCCTTTTCTTTTTACTTTTTCACACATCTTCATTTAATAGTTATGTATTTCTTAATTTAAAGGTTTTCCCCTGCCCTCTTTTATCCATCAGTCTTTTATCCCTGGCATTTCCATTTTTTTGAGCATTTTATATGTTGTATAAGGATTTGCTAGTTCTTCCCTCATTCTTTCAGTATTCTTCTAGAATTCATCCTCCCATTGCCTTTTCCTCACTAGTTCCATCAACTTTTTATTTCAAGCTTTTACTTTAATCTCTTTCATATGGAAGCCTCTATTACCCTTGGTTTTAAATTTGGTTCCTTAAAAACCTCATGATATTTAAAATTCTGCCATACTTTTGGGTCTTAATTTGTTCTTCCTTTTAACCTTTCTTTTTTTGTCTTTTTTTCCATTTATGAATGTGTAAAAATTTGGTTTTCCTTACTTTTTTTCGAAATTCCTTTTCAATTCCTTTCTTCTTCCTTTCTCACCTTTTTATTTCGCTGTTAAATTTTCCTTATTTTCTATTTCTTTTTCTTTCCATTTTCCAGCTCCATTCTTTTTTTGCCCTACTTTGCTTAAACCAATCTTTCTTTCCTTTTCTTTTCTATTTTCTGCATTTTCCTTTTTGAATTTAAAAATGTTTTTTCTTTTGAACCTTTCTAGTTTTCCTTTCCTCCCAGTTTATGTTTTTAAAGTCTTATCTTTCGCCTTTCTTTTTATGCCTCCTTTTTTTCATCTCTATCTTCCTTTCCTTTTCTATATCCATTTCTAATATTATATTCCTTTTTCCCAATCCTTATTTATGTATTAATTTAAATTCATTTCCAATTAATTTTCATTTCCAAACTTTAAACCTCTCAGTAAATGAGATTTTCCCCTTAGTCCTTGGTGTTTTTAAACAAATATAAAAAACCAAAAATTAAACAGTGGTGAAAAACCCCAAAAACCAAAAAAAATTTTGGGGTCAAATTTGGAAATTCAATCAAACTTCAACTTGGTTTCGTTTAATCTTACAATTTACTTCAAATTTTAAACTGATGTCAGGAACAAATGAGGCTTTAGAATCCTCAAACCAAGCTGAACCCCAAAACCAGGGGAAAAAACCTTTATCTTCTTTTTTCCAGCCAAAAGCATACAATTAAGTACAAATATGTGGACAAACAGTGAATTCATAAAAACCACCAAAAACCCGTACATTTACATATTCATGGAGGAGATCCCCGCCTGTCAAATAATTCCTAATTGGCTTCCCTCTTAAGGTAGACCCATGGACCCCAGATGAAAGGATGGAGGACAGGGGTGCACCTTTACCTTTTGAAAATTTGTTCCAAATCCCTCCTCCCTGTCCCAGTGCCGTTATCCTAAGCCACCTTAATTTTTAAAAGAAATGATAATTCCAGTCCTCTCCAAATAATTAACAATTTTATAGACAAGATAAGTTGGTCCAATTTTTCAAAACATAATTAAAAATGTAATCCCTAGAAGTTTTAAGGAGATCCCCAAAAAACTATCGTGGAATCCAAGATAGACATAACGAAATTAAGACTTGGCTAAACCAGTAACATTAAGGCTTTTTATAACTGAATAGTGGCTTCATCAGGGAAGACTCTTTAAGTGGACTCTCTTTAAATTGACAGTGAGAAAAAGCAGGCCTCCTGAAAGCCTCGCATAAATCTAATCCAAATGGACCTGCTGGTTGAAATCTTAGCGATGGGACACCCAAAACATGGTATTCATAGTACTATAACTCCAGGAACCCTCAAATTCAAAGTAGGAAGTCTAAAGAAAACTTAAAGGTGGTAGAAATGGATCAATTTCCCCAAACTGACACCCATCTTGAGAGATCCTTACTGTTGTAAAGTGCTCTTCCCCAGGAGTGAAGCAAAAGCTCAATGTCTCCATCCTTGGACTTCAAAGGATCGTGATAAACTCCCGGTCAACACCAGAGACCAGGCCCCTATGGGGTTTCTGCTGCACAATGAAGGAACTGGTGGCTGAACAAGAAACTGAACCGGGAACCATGCTTGGCCAAAGAGGTGAATCGATCAAGGAATCCTCCTGGATTTCCAGCACTCTGGCAATGAGACTGAAAGGAGGAAAGGCATATGAAGTCCTGTCTGAATTAAAAACATCAAAAAGTACTGCAAGGTCAGGTTTCCAAGAAAATAGGTAGCCACCTGGGCATTTCAAAACAGGTCAATATCAACATAAAACATGTCACATAACCTTGAAAGACAATCCAACATCCATTCCTTTAAATTTTTAACCTAGACAAAGTCTGCCCCACATTGTGGGTACCCTTTTGAACAAGGTAATGCCAGAGGCCCAAGATTTTATCAAAAGTTCGGATCTTCTGCCCCACCGCGATTCAGGCCGACAGCCATGGTGTTATCCGAAGGCCTGTCATTACTGACATTCTTAAAGTGACTGGAGACCAAGTAATATGCTCGCAATTCAGGCAATTGATGTGGTCTAACTCCAGCCCAAGAGCCGCCCGGGCCCAAAATACCCCAACCTGAGAAAGCATCCAAACAATTCAAGGTCAAAGGGGAAGAACCAGTGATTTAGATTGCAAGGAACATTATTAACCCCCAAAGGACTAATTCCTTCTCCATCCAAAGAAACTCTAGCTGCCTAATCTCCAGGTGCCCAACTTGTTCCTAATGATTGAAGGTACAAATTTTAAGGTTCAACAAGGTTTTTTTACCATCTGCTCATTTAGATATCAAACTCCTTTCAAGTTTTATCTGGTAATTTTTTCCAAATTTGAAAGCCCCAATCATGCAAGCTGACAGGCTTTTGAATACACCAGGAGCTGCTGGTACTAAGGCCTGCCTCAGGAGAAATCTTCAGACACCAAAAAGATCAAGATCAAGCCTCTCATGGACAAACACACTGAATAAAAGGCCTGACTCAGAAGAAATTCTGCTTCACCTGTAGTATCAAGATCAAGATCAAGATCATGTCCCCTCACTCCCTAGTCAAACCATAACAGCGTCACCAGCAGCTCATCTTCCTAGTTCAACTTCCCCAAAACGCCCTGTGTGGCCTCGTTCCTAAGACCAAAGGTTTACCTCAAGTGAAGCTTATTCACAGACAAGAGAGAGGCCAGAAAACTAATAACATTGCTTGCCACTATCTTGACTCTATCTACTGTCAAATATTTTCAAGTCCAGACTCTATTAAGAAGGCTGGTGAGACTGTATCTTCCAAATAAAGAACCACCTAAACTTGACTCTGCAATGGACAAAATGGAAAGCCTTTGTTTACATTCCACAGGTTGTGGTTAGTGTATTTCCTTTTCTCCTCCCTTTATAAAGTTAAGATCATCAACATTATAAAGTTATGTTACATACACTAGTGTACATTATAATGACTTAAATTAAACTACTTTTTGTTTAACTTCATAATTTTTACTTTCATTAAACCTTTAACTGTACTGTGATGCCCTTGCTTTGCTTACCTCAATGGAAGTTCAAATCAGGGGTTAAACTTTTATAATCGGTTAACCGTTTCACTTAATGAAGTGTTTTTAACGTCTTGGGTTGCCTTCTTGTCAATCGACAGCTGGCTCAGCAGCCCCAGGCCAATGAAAAATTCACGAGACACGGTTTCAACAACCCGACCTAGTTCCTGAATTTTGATCATTTTCCTGAGAGGCAGAGTAGCAGTCATGAGGCATGAGTTTAGAATAATTCCCAAAATTCCACCCCTTGGGACCAAAACAGATTTTTTAACATTTTGAGCCCAACGAATCAAAAGATAAACAAACTCACATTGCTAATTGCTCCTCCTCCGAGGCAGCAAAAAATCAATATAAATAAAGATGACCATAATCCCAAGGGACCAGATTGACAGAACACTGGTTTCAATTTTGTAAAGATCCGAGGGCAATGTTCCCTTGAGGAAGACAGGTAAAGTGAAAACATTTTCCCGGAACCAACACCTTTCCTCAGGTCTCACATACACAGAATAATAAGCATCCTGAAAATCAATAGTCCTGAAAAAACACCTGGGGCTGGACTAAATGCACCACATCCTTAAAGGAATCCATTTTAAAGTGAGTGTAGTAAAAATTTAGCTCTTTCAAGTTTAGAATGACTCTGGCAGTATCTGTTTTCTTTCAGTGAGAAAACATTGGAATAAAAAGCCAGGACTCACTCTCAACAATACCCTGTTCCACAAACCAAGCAGCGTACAGGGCAGCCCTGTCACTTTCTGAAAGGGACAGGGCAAACAGATTGTGGGCTCATCAAACTCAAGCACATGGCCAAAAATCAAGAATCATCCATTTATTAAAAGAGCTAGCCACTGCTGTCTTAAAATTTTCCCCCAAAATTGTCAGAGGTATTGGATGAGTTAATGGTAATACTCCTGCCAAGGGTTCACTGGGCGGCCTGTGTTTGGTTCCCCTCAGCGGAGGAGGCCCTGGCTTAAAAAAAAGTTCTGGGAAACCCTCCTCCTCAGGAAGCTCCGCCTGGGACCTCCTGACTAAAGAAGGCCTCCCACCGCCTGGCCTGATGCAACCCTCCCCTTAATGACATCAAAAACATTGCAGTGCCAACTTCCTAAAAAGCTGTCTGAATCGTTCACGTGAATCCCACTTCCTTCCTGAGCTGGTTAAATACCAGAAGTCAAAGACAGTTATTCAGGCCATCCAGGTAATCATCCACAGGCACCTTTCCTCCCCAATGTCACTCAGGCACTGGGCAACCAACCAGGGCCTTGGAGCAGGCCATTGGTGAAAACCAAGCATCAATCAGCCTGCCCCACACTTAGAGCCTTGGTTAACTGCATTTGTAAGGCACAATCAGATTAGGAACATTGCTCAACCTCACCCTACAGGTAGTTTTCACCCTTCCCCTGAGGCTATCATCTAAAATGCCTGCTAAACAGTCAGACAGGGCCCCCTCCTGACCATGAAAATGCCCTGCCAGTTCTTCCAAAGCCCGATGAAAATCAGTGTCTTCAAGTGCCCTCCACCCAGGTCATCCAGCCCCCTTTCCTCCCCCACTTATCCTGCGCCCTGCCAAGGCCACTGAAGTCCCCTTCAGCCTGAGGCACCTCTCAGGACCGCCCTTTAATCAGGTGGGATGGAACCCAGATGGCTGACACGATCCTGCAACGGGCCAGCTGAGTTCCACTGACTCCCCGCTTTAACCACTGAAAGCTTTAGGCCATCACGGTCCCCCTTCTGAACATCAGACCAAGCACCAATTTCCTTTCCTGCCCGTAAACACCCAAAAGAAACCCAACCTGCTGGGTCCGCCATCTGCAAACCCACCTGACAACAGGGCAAATAACCAAATCCAAGTGTACCACCATGTATCAGCAGGTAAAACTAAGGACAAGTCCGGGAAGCAGGCAAAGAAAATAGCAGCAGGCTCCAAGCAGCCGGCAAAAACCTGAGATCTGAGCTTTTAGAAACGAGGACAAACAACAGACTGACCATAGACATCTCATTTGGCCCCTCATTTAAATATTGTGAAGTGAAATTTGTATATCCCTTTAAAAACTAGGTCCAATCCGGCTCCGTTTTCATATTCTTTGTTTTCCTTTACTCTTTGGACCATCAAATTATCTATCATTAGGTTCAGGAATCTATCTCCCAGGCATCTTCCCCCCACTTTCATAATTTTCCCAGTCCACCTCCTTACAGTTGAAATCTCCTACCAATATCACTTTTCTCCTTTCCTTAATGATTCTTGTAAGACTCCTTATATATTCTTGGTTAGTCCATGAGTTTGTTTTTGGTGGCACATATGTTCCAATGATTGTTAACTCCTTTTTTAATATGATCTTAAATACAGTATTTCTGATTTTCCTTCCCCAAACTTCACTTGATTTACCACTATCTCCTTCCTTAACATCATCATGACTCCTCCTCCTCCTTTACCCACTCTTTCTCCTCCATATATTATTTTATCTATGTCTATTTTTATTGCCTCATTTAACTTTGTTTCCACCAGGCATACAATATCTGGTTCTTCTTTCTTTATGTAATCTCTTAATTCTAATTTACTAGATAAAATCCCATCTATGTTTATATACATAATTTTTAATCTCTTGTTCTTATCATTTTAGTTAAACCCCTTTTTCTTCTTTTCTTTTATATACCATTTCCTTATCCTGTCTCCTATAATTCTCCAAAAATGCCTTCTTCTCCTCCTCTGACCTTTCATTTTTTTCTTGCTTCTGCCACCAGTTCATTGTGTCTCTTCCTTTTCCTCGTTTTTTTTTTATATATATATATATATATATATATATATATATATATATATATATATTATATATATATATATATATATATATATTTTTTTATATTTTTTTTTTTTTTTTTATTATATTTCTTACTCTGGATTTTAGTTATCTTAATTGGTCTCACTGTTTTTATATGGTCCCATTATATTTCTTTCTTCCTAAGTTCTGTCTATCCTCTCATTAGATGTTTTAGTAGGTCTTTTACTGATTTCATTTCGTCTTTTCCTTCTTGGTCTATATTTAACATTTTTTCTTTCAGTCCAAAATAATTACACTTTTTTTCTGCAATTTCTCTTACTAAATTTTCTTTTTCAGGACTCCTATCATTTTGCTTGTCATATTTTCATTCTTTCTTTTAACTGTTCTTGAAATACCCTTGTCCTTTCTTTTCCCTTACTTCTTTTTAATCATTTGTACTTTTTTCTTCTTTGTTAACTAGATCTTTAGCTTTCTTTTTCTTTTCCTTTCAGTCCTTCTTCCATCAATTTCTTTAGGCTTTTTTTAATTCTTCATTTTCGGTTCTTAGCCTAGTTTTTTTCCCTCTTTTATCCTTTCTTTCAATTTCTGGAGCTCTTTATCCTGTTCTTCATTTTTTTTGTTGTTTTTTATTCATTTTATTTCCCCTTTTAAACTATTTTTTTCAATTTTCAAATTAAATTTCTCTTCATTTCTTTTTTCCCCACCAAATCTTCCTTTTACCTTTTAAAATTCCTTCTTTTTAGAAATTTTCTTTTTTTTCTTCAAATCTTTTTCAATTCCCCATTTTTGTTCCCATTTTTTTTCCTTTTTATCTTCTTTTTACCTTTATCCTTTTCAATTTTTTTTTCTTATATTCTTTTTTATAATAATCCAATATTTTTCAATGTTTTCCAAACATCTTTTTATTTCCTTTTTTCATCAAATCCTTTTCCTTTTCCACCTTTTTCTTTCAATTTGTGATTTTCCCCCATCCATTTTTCAGTTTCCATTCTTTTCCCCAAATCTCCTTAAATTTCAATCCTTTCTTCACTCCCCCAACATCATCTGCTTAATAATTTTTTCCTCCATATTTAAAAAAAAATATTTCCCCAAAATTCTCCACCCCAAACCCATCCCTTTATTTTATGTTCTCATCTCCCCAAGTGTTTTCCATCCACTTTAACACTTTTCCTTCCTCCATAAATTCTCCTAATCTCATTTTTCCCTTTTTTAAATAAAAAAGTCCATCCATTCTCTCTTTGTTTTTGTCAAATCTTGAATAAACTCAAATTTGTTTGACCTCCCCAAATTGATTTTATGATCCCCAGAACTGTTCAATTTTCTTTATCACCTCTCCAAATTTATTTTGTTAATAACCTTTATACTTTCTCATTTTAATCAAATTTTAATTTTTCTTCTTTTTATTCATCTTTCCATGTTTCCAAAGCTCAATTTTTCAATGTTTTTTTTTATTCCCCTCCCTTAAAATCTGATAACAAAATCTCAATTGTTCCCATACCAAACCCTAGTTTCTCAAAAACTGAATTAAAGAAGGCTAAATAAATTATTAACACTTCATCATTCACCTACCCGGAGACAGACAGAAACAGAGACCCCAGTTAGTGAAAACAATAAATAAAAGACTCAGAAATTCAAACACATGTTTCTTTCCCCCCCTCCTCTAACATCACTAAGACCCCCTTTTTAAAATTCAATATTTTTTTTATCATTTATCTTTCCCTCAAACATTTCCCTCCTTTAACCAAACTATTTCTCTTTTTGGATCTTTCCCATATATGGAGAACACTTTTCATGATAAGCATGATATGTCCCCAAGCTCTCAAAAAACAAAATTCCCTCTTTAACCTTCAGTCATTCTTTGAATGGAAAAGGTGATCTTGTCCAACCCATAAACAAGGGAAATCAACATTTGAAATATTCACTTTCCTGTTCTGATGATCCCTTAAAATTTTCTAATCTCTAAATAAATTCCCTTTTTGCCATTTCAAAACCTAGTGATAGAAATTTTTCTAAGGAAACTCTTTCCAAACCATCACCTGTGTGTTATCATATGTGTTGTGGTATTTTATTTTATCTTTACTGGCTGTTTGATCATAAAAATCATCCGCTTCCCCACACAACAGCAGGGGTAATGTTCCACACACACACACACACACACACACACACACACACACACACACACACACACACACCCCCTGTCTCAAAATCATTATAACACACCACACACACACACACACACACACACACACACACCACACAAAACCCCAGAAATCAGTTAAATATGTCCTTCCTTCCCCCCCCCAAAAAAAGAGAGAGAGAGAAAAAAATTTTTTTTATTCAAATTCAGGAAACTTTATTTAAAATCTCTCCATTCACTAAAGTACATCATTGTATTCAGAAATAAACATATTCAAACTTTTCACAATTTTTTTAATTTTCCCTCATTGACAAAAAATCCCCGGTTAAAACATCTAAGTTAAGAGGCTCTTCTTTCTCCCTTAAATGGGCACCACTTCCTTTTTCCACTCTATCTTCTTTTTACCTATCTTAATGGATCTATCAATTCTTCTACATTCCTTAATAATTTCCTGAAACTTCATCTGGTCCCATCGCTTTTCTTCTTTAAGTTCCTCCCCAACATTTTATCTTTGGGTATCTTTGTCATCCATGTACAATTTCCTTTTTTCAAAACATTGTTTCTTTTAAAACTTATTAAATTTTTTTAATTCAATATTCTTAGGGTCATCTCATCCCTTGCTTTCCAATCTTTCAATGGACTTTCTTTTTAAGTTTTTTATGAATCAAACAATTTTATGTTCCTTCTCTTCTACAATATCTTTTCAAATTTTCTTTCTTCCTCCTCCTTACCCCACTCATTTCTTGCACTCTATAATTCTCCTTAAGTATATTCCTTTTCCATCTTTTCCAAGCCACATCTTCTTTTTTCCTTACACAAGTTTTAAACCAATCCTTTTTTATACTTTGGTACAAATTTCTTAACTCCTTCTTTATAATATTTCATAAAATCTTTTTTTTTCCTTCTCTTTGTAACATCTCCCAATCTAATGTTTTAGTTTTCAAATTTTCTTGTCCATCTTTCATAATTCAACACCCTGTATTTCCCTTTCTTTTTTACCATTTTCATCCCATGAATCTTTTAAATTTATAAAGACTTTTGTTAACACCTCCAGTCTAGCTGGTTCATCATCTCCCTTATCTTATTTTCTTTCACCCTCTGTTCCATCATATTTTCCATCATTAGATTTCTCTCTATGCTTCCTTCCCCCAACTTTTTCCCAATCCACCTTTACAATTAAAATCTCCCTAGTATCATTTCTTTTTCCAGTTAATACACCCAAACTCTTAAAGTATCCTTGATCATATTGTCATTCCTTAATGTCCAAAATTTGTTTTAAGGTACATAGGTCACCATGATTATTAATTCTTTTCCATCCTTTTTCCTTATGCTTATCACTTCTTTGTTCTTCCCATCCTTATCCCATTTATCTCCTTCTTTATTCATAACTCCTCCTCCACCTTTACCCTCTCTTCCTTTTCCAATATTATATTTATTATCCAAATTTCCTTTGTTTTTTTCATGTAATTTTTCTCAGTCCACACTTATCCTTCTCCACCATCATATAGTCTTGCAATTCCAATCTACTTGACAGTATCCATCTTATTAGTATACATTTCCATATGCTCCCTCTATTCCTCCTTCCTTCCACAACCTTTTCACTCTCCTATAACCTCCAAAAAACTTTCTTTTCCCTTCAAACCCTCATTTTCCTTTCCCTCTTAACTTTTATCTTTCCCTCTTCCTCATTTCTATTTTTTTCTTATGTACACCTCTTTACAACCTTCTCCTAATTTTGATTTCTATAAAATGTCCTTTGATTTTTACTTCAGTACTCTTTCTTTATGTTCCCACCTTATATTTTTTTCCCACCAACCATCTTTTCGTTTTCCTTTTTTATATTCCTTTCCCTTCTTAAAAAAAAGGGGGAAAAAAAAAAAAAATTTTTTAAAAATTTTTTTTTTTTGGGGGGGTTTTTTTTTTTTTTTTTTTTTTTTTTTTTTTTTTTTTAAAAAATTAAAACTTATCTTTTTTTAAAAAAAAAAAAAAAAATCTTTCTTTTTTTAAACCACCTAACCTATTTCTTATTTTTCTTACCATCAGTGTTTCCTTCCATATGGAAGTCAACCCCACTTCTTCTTCTTTTTACATTTAGATTTTGAAAATTCTTATTTTTAATTATTCTTTAATTCTCTTCTTTTTTATATTTTGTTTTTAAAAATCCCTCTTCCTTTTTTTTCTTTAATTTTCTTTTCTTTTATAAAGTTTTAATTTTTTTTTTCCCCAAATATTTTAATTTTTCTTTTTTCCTTTTCCTCATATCTTTGTTTTCTTATTCTCATCTTTAAACCTTTCCTTTTTGATTTTTTTATCTTTTCCCTTTACTTTTATTTCTTTCCAACCTTTTTTTCCTCTCAATGTGTTTTCCCTTCTTTTCATTTCCTGCTCTTGACTTTTCCTTAAAGTTCATTCTTTCCCTTTACCCCGAACTTTTTCTCCCAAATTTTTTTCTCTTCCAACTTCCTTGATTTTTTAAATATCTTTAAAATTTTTTTTCATTCCTCATCCCAAAATTTTTTTTTCCTTTTTTTTCATCTTCCTCTTTTTTTCAACCTTTAATTTTATTTCCTGTTTTTCCTTTTTTTCTGCTTTAATTCCCTTCACCATTCCCAATTTTTTTTCTGGCTTTTACAATTTCCTTATGTTGGGTTTTGTTTAAGTGGGTTTTTTGTGTTTTACCTTTTGTTTTTGGGCATTTGGGCCCTCTCCATATTAATTTAATTTTTTTAAAACTTGTACCTTTTTTCACCCTTCCTTTGTTGTTCCACTCCGGCTAAATTTTTAAATTTGAATTTCCAGCTTTATGGCTTGGCTTTGTTTTTTCTCCGGTCATTTTCAACCACCTTCCGAATTTTATAAACGACAGATCCCTCCCTTCCTCCCTTGGTTCCCCTTTGTTTCCCCTAATTGACTTTAAATTCAACCATTTTTAGTTTTTGAGTTTTAATTTTCATGGTTTCTTTTTTGAGCCCAACACCCGTTTCCAAATTTTTTGGGTT
>NC_059280.1:2652525-2687285 GCF_017591435.1 Portunus trituberculatus
TGTGTGTGTGTGTGTGTGTGTGTGTGTGTGTGTGTGTGTGTGTGTGTGTGTGTGTGTGTTCACTGTTTGATCTGTTGCAGTCTCTGACGAGACAGCCAGACGTTGCCCATTACAGTGCGATCTGAGAGCTCATTATGTGTAATTTTTTTCACCTCGGTCGCCTGCTGGTCACCCAGCCAGTCTTCCCCATTACGGAGCGAGCTCAGAGCTCATAGACCGATCTTCGGGTTAGGACTGAGACCACAACACACTCCACACACCGGGAAAGCGAGGCCACAACCCCTCGAGTTACATCCCGTACCTATTTACTGCTAGGTGAACAAGGGCCACACATTAAGAGGCTTGCCCATTTGCCTCGCCGTGTGTGTGTGTGTGTGTGTGTGTGTGTGTGTGTGTGTGTGTGCCTCCCTAATTATAAATAGTTATCGCACATGTACAATATACATTGTAATATCTCTATGATATAACTCAAGTTGGATACAAGGGAGCTAGAACGGGGTCACAGGTAGATGAAGTAAATATGTACTGTACTAGAGTACATTATTGATAGTGTGTGTGTGTGTGTGTGTGTGTGGAGGAAGGAACTCAAAGCGATTATTCAAATCATGGCGCTGTTTGTTTACCGAGGCGTTAGTTTGCGGTTCACTCAATGGATGGCGCAGTTATCCACTATTCTAGCGGTATCTGGCATCTTTACTGGCGACACGAATTTCTTATAGTGAATGGCAATCTTTCCAGTCTTGTTTTATCTATAGTCTTTGCTTCCGACATCACCAACTAAGCATAGTGGTATGGTAACAGTGTTTGCCCATCAGGCAGTGACAGGCACTGTTCGATAGACTGGATACGGCTCAACAGTAGCTACACCACAGAGCAGAGCTCAGGGATCAATTTACAGCTCTGGAAAGTGTCAAAAATAGCAAATTGTCTTTTAGTAGCAACTGACTCACATGGTCTGAAGATGCTAAACTCAGTCTTTGGATCACTGAGAGATTATCAGGCATGGATCACTGAGAGATTATCAGGCACAGCAGAGGAAATAAACTGTGTAACATCTTCAGAGCATGAAAGTTGCAATGGATGACAACTTGATATGTTTTAATACATTCCAAGGCAGTACACTGAACATCATTGCATTGGTCTGTGAGCATGCTATCAGTTCTACAATTCAACATTTTATTCAAAATTTTTTAGCAATGCAAATTTTTCCACCACTTTGTGGATTTTTACGTGTGACGTGATATAATTAAATACTTTTGGATTTTGGGTAAAATATTCCTAGCTGACCTAGCAAAAGACAGTATTTTATCTTAGTGTTAGTTCCTGAGTCCACTGCCACGGCTCCAGTGAGGCATGGCTCTTGTTGCAGAGTTAAGGGTCCCACAAGGTTTCTATTCTTACAGTCAGTCTCTGTTACCACCTGTGATCACACACACACACACACACACACATTAATACTTATGCTGCTTTATAGACGTGTTTGGCTCTGTTAGCAAATCAGAATTTAACCATTACACTACAACATTATACATCATAGAAAGAAGACCAACATTTCCTAACCAAAAAAAATAATAAATAAATAAAAAAAAAAAAAATACCCCTAAAAATATCAGATCACACAATGCTTTTTATAAAGCACCCACTTACACACCACATGCACTAAACACACACTACACCTGGGGACACCTTTCATAACCTCCAAACAATCCATAAATACACATGAAAAACAGATAAAACTGACAATATCATTTACAGTATAGAAAAAAAAAAAAAAAAAAAAAAAAGCGCGCACACACACACAAAACCTACATCACACTTGGGGACACCTTTCCTACAGCTACACACATCTGCACACACTTCTCCCCCCATTTTTTCACTCAAAAAATTAAAAAAATAAATATAAAATATGAAAGCAAATTGACTTGTACACACCTCTCCCACACCCTCCAACACTCTTCCACACTCACCTCTCCTTATGGGACTTGAGTGAGCGAATATTTATGGAGTTTTCTATCTGAGAGTACACACACACACACACACACACACAAAAGAAAAAAAAAAATTACACAAAAAAATTACACAAAAATGCAAAAAGAAAAAACACATCTCCCAGGCCTCTCTCTATGAGAGAGAGAGAGAGAGAGAGAGAGAGAGAGAGAGAGAGAGAGAGAGAGAGAGAGAGAGAGAGAGTTTTTCTCCTTGTTGACGCCTTTCATCACCTATTGCATCTACTACAACCTTCAATTTCACCCACATTTTTTTTCACAAGTGCAAATGAAACTGAGGTTTCAATAGGCTATGAAGGATTTAGTGTTGACTGATGTGAAAATACAATGAGAACACAGCAGAAAAGCATTATATAACCAGCTTTCTGATATTGAGACAAGCCAGAGAACTCTAACAATGGACTAACTCTGCAGGTGTAGTGTGATCTATCAGTTAAGCCCCTGCTCCCAATAATTTTCCCGAGGAATGACAATGACAGAAGTATCTCCATTTATTTTTATCTTTACATCTCCTGTATCTTCTAATTTTCTCATTCTTCTATCAAGTATATAAAAATATCAAGATACATAGTATTTATAAGGCATTGCTAGTATTTATAGGGCATTGCTTATATACAGTCTCCTAAAATGATGCTAAATACCATACTGATAGTGGTACGTCCAAAAATAAAAAGGACTACCTTTTAGTAAAACACTAAATATTTAGGATAATCCTTTCTATTTATGTACTAAATGGCCTGGAATGTGAACTTCTTGCCATCCCACCCCAACAACACACAACCTATTAATTTAGAGGCACATGTAGCTGTGTGCATTTGCTGACAACAATCACTGTCAATCATACTGTACTGTGTAAAGACTTTGTACTTATCCCACACTCTAGGTAGCCTTGCTAAAGCCTCTAGTGACTTAAACTGTTTCAAGTAATTTTGATGATCTGAATGATAAAAATTGTCCCTTTCAAGTAATTTTGATGATCTGCATGATAATAAAAATTGTCCCTTTTAGTTGTACATTGTCCTCTATGTAGCAGCGATAAAGAGCATGAGCATAGTGCAATGTGTGGATACCTTTCATGCGCATATTGTGTCTACATCATGAACATTTTTATCCTAGTTCCATCTAAAAATGGCCAAGGATGAGAGAGAGAGAGAGAGAGAGTTAGTTTTTTTATATCCTTTAGCCCTTCATGTTGATGTAACACTTTCTAAATGTCCACTGTGAACAAAAAATTGATCAGTGGTCACTTAAGGCCTCCTGAACATCATCATAGAGGTGTTGTATGATTTGTTGGTTCAGTCAGGGAATTAATTTTTAGGTTCAGTCAGGGAATTAATTTTTAAAGTTTCCCTTTGTATGATGTCCCTGCTTATTTAGGTGTCACCAGTTTGTTGTAGATTTATATGATTAAAACAGGAACTGGTTACATTTGATAATTACCAAGTGATATACAATATACATTTTAGAATAATAGTAGATATAAACTGAAACACATACATACATTAGTATGTTATGAAATGAGAATACTTTAGACATTTTTCAGTGTTTAATAATATGACAATGTCATTAAAATTCAGTCGGTAGTGCAAACACGTTAAAAAATAAATCACATACTGTAATTCTCTGCCTTTTGAATGAATACAAATATTTCATGGTGGTTACCAGAAACTAATTAACTAACACGTCTGGTCAAATGTACATAATCATATGCATAACTAGGTGTAATGACAAAAAATTAATCATGGCAACTGATAAATAATGAGAATAAATAATGACAACCTTATTGGATAATTGATACTAGCATTAACAATAACCTTTCAAATATAAAAATCAATAAATCCAAAGTCTATTTTCATATTTATTTTAAAGATGAAAAAAATTCATGTTTATCCCACCTCTTCATTAATAGAAAGTACTGTTTTAAGTAAAATAACTACATTTGAGTATTGCTAGTTTGGAACCAAAAGTATTGACAATATGTACTAATAAATTGCTGACATGGGGAAAATAACTATTGAATAACCAATAACTAGATGTCATTATCACAATAATGCCCACCTATGATCATATGACAGTGAATAAGCAATAATGAAAAAGCAATTTTGTTTGGCAAAAAAAATTTTGAAACTTTTCTGGAAAGTTATCAGTACCAAATACAATATTGTGCAGCAAAATGTAACTCAAATAGCTATTCAAATATTAGAACAAAATTCTCCTAACTCGTATAAAAGACCTTGAATTCCTTAATGACACAAGTGCCACTCTTAAGACAAAGGAATAACATGCCTTTGTTACACTATTACTAATAGGGATATAAAACTTGTGTGTCTTTACTGGGAGTGCATGCTTATATCTTGGTCTCCATACCAAATTTGTGTGTTTTGAGGTTTACTCTTAAGAACATTATTTGCCCTGTATGAAACATGCCTTGTGTATTACAAATTCTATTTTGAGAGCCTCTGAGATGGAATAAAATGGTTTTACCACACAAACTCTTTCACAACTGTCTTTAGCCCTTTATTTATTTTTCTTTTCTATTTATCTTAGTGTTATTTCTATAGTAACATCTATGGCATCACCGCACAAAATCATACTAATATAATTCCTGTTTTGTTCTCTTTACTAATGCAAAAAATCTTCACCTAAACTCCACGTTCTTCTTGTTTAGTGTAAAAGATGATCAAAACTGCCACGCTTAGTAGGCGGAAATCCCTTCCTCTATTTTTATTTTCATCATAAGACATCTTCCCTATGCTATTTTCCTTCAAGGCCTTCAGCCTGATACACAGAAAAATTTAGATATATAAACCTTCCTATGATTAACTATCCTATGAGATGACAAATAACACTTTCTGAAGTAATTCCATGAACATTACTATAACCCGGCACAAGCATTACAATATACCATGGATGTGAATATGACACAGCTTGACTGATACAAACAGCATTACATAGAGATAATATAATTATGGTAACAATATCGAGTAAAGCAATGTATTGCACAAATCAATGCTGTCAAAAATATATACTGTATAGATGGTATGAAGTAATGAAATGAATGGTTGATCATAATGTTATTCATAGGTTTTCTTTCCTTGTACAATGATATATATAGTGGTTTCCATAATTTCACAAACCCCATGGCAACACTTGCATCATTATGGAACACAAGGACATCTACACATCTTGGTGCATGCTACAAACCTTCCTTGTTTTCTTACCACAATGTACCAAAATGGAAGCTGCTGAGCATCAAATTCTGCTACAGATCTTTGAACAATTAATCACACAAGCAAAATAAAATGTAAAAAGGAGATTTGCCTTCTCATGGTGTTCCATTTCATTGTCAACAATGTAATGAAGACACAAATATTAGAGGAAAAAAAAATAAATAAATAAAATAAATAAATAAATAAATAAATAAAAAATCAATCAATAAATCAATAATAATAATAATAATAATAATAATAATAATAATACTAATAATAATGATAATAATAATCATAATTATGAGCAAAAATTGAAATCTAACTATTGCACACAAATTATCTTTTAAATAAATCATCGAGTCAAATGAATAATTTTTGGATTTCAGAATTCACTTAAAACATCACAGTTTAACATCCAAGATGTACACATCATACAACTCACTTCTGGCTGTTGTATTCTTATGTATCAATTATCAAATATCACACTACCCAGTCCTTAGTCTTACCACTATGCTTATGTCTGTGACCAGGTTGGAAAAACCAATCTACCACAATAAGTTTTCAAAGTGATTGCAAGACAGTGTTGAGTCTGTTGCTAAAGAATGTAGAAAAATCCTACCTTCAGCTTAGTTGAATCTTACCTTGACCCATGTGAGCGGCAATGGGACAAACAGATGGGAAGAGACGTATTGTTCGTTACAGTGAGCCTATGTCATTCTGTTGAATAGTGGATGGCCAGGACATGCCACCTGCTCCTCTAGAATACCATTATTGAACTTGTCACTTGGCTATTGTCAAATGGTGACACACAACTGGTAAGCTTATCTGATATAATACAGCAACACATACCAGGTACAGTAATACTCCACTTAATGAACAGGATAGGGGTGTCAAAGCTGTTCGTAGAGCGGAAATTCATTAAGTGGACGTAATTTTCCCACAGGAAATAATGGAAATAGGCGGGATGTGTTCTGAGCTGGTCTTCAACATACCACATGGGTTACTAATGAAATACCGCAGTATTTCATTAGTAATTAACTATCACTCACTGCCACGGAGTCCAGGTTATCCTCATGGCATGAGCGTATATGAATGCCAAGATATGATATCCATTATAGCAGGCAATAGAGGAGTGAAAACAAATTCAATATCGTGGTGAAAGACAACACGCCAAGCTAAAAAGGTCACAAGAAGAAGAAGCGGCCAAGTCGCCGGAGTCTCCGCCGTCTGTGGCCAATCTCATCATCTCTGCTTTATTTTTTGGTATTTCATGTAAGATTTCACTTTATGCATTACAAAACAATCCTTTATGCATTACAAAACAATCCTTTTGTGAACATAAATGCATATATAAGACAGTAACACCACCTCCAGATGTGGTGTTCCCAGCAACCTCGTCACTGTCCCTCCAAGCGTTCATGGAAGCCATTTCGCGGCAGGAGGTTGCTCTGAGGTTGTTAAAGAATCTTGGATCTAGCTCCAGGAGCGCTAGACACAGGCGGGGAGCCAGACAATCACAGCATAGCTGCAGCGTTCAATCCCTCACCCGGCAAATTCAAACCCAGAAAATTCGTTAAAATGGATGTGGTTGTACGTTATGCGGACTTTTTGGTCTAACTTTATATAGTACGTTAAACCGGAAATTCGTTACACGAACGTTCGTTACGCGGAGTATTACTGTACATGCTACACATAAACATAACTGCAGCTGAAAACACAGAAAAGACAAAATCCAGAGGAACTTAAATGCCATTACTCTTTATGCATTAACCATATTGAAGGGACAATTACATTTGCAAGCAAAAGCATTAACAATTTCTTGATTTATAATTTCAAAATTAAGTAAAATCTTTATATATAAATGAAAGGTGACTATCATATGTCCCAGACTAGTACAATATTTTCAAGGAGCAATCCTCAGTCCACAGGAAGCACAGCATACATGATGTAAAGATGAAAAACAAAGCATCATTGTACATACCTGTAATTGTTGTCCTGCACTATCTTTGGAAACTCCCATTGTTGGAGGAGCAGGATTTGCCACATGCCCCACTTAGCAACAAGCATCTCATTACAGTGTAGTTATATCTGAACAATGTCCTGATAACATTCAGAGACAATGACCTTTATGATGGTGAGTGATGAAATTGGCAATATAAACACTTATCACATGTCTTCTGTCTAATCCTATTCATAAGATATAATAGCCTCTCCCTTGATGTACAATACAAGATATCATACAGCAATCACATGAAATACCACAATACCATAACATTACCCTCCCTCCCTTCCTTAAATACCTTTGGCTTTGAGAAGATTAACAGACAACATATTTACAAAATATAATCACATTGATCTCCAGTCAACTAACACACACAAGGGTTTTAAAAGGAACTCAGAAGCAGCAAGCCAGTCAGCTGTATACCTAGAAAGCTATAGGAAGCACTTGCTATGAACATGTTTCAAAGGCAGCAAAAATGCATGGTCATTGAGTTACCTATATCCTTTCAATGTTGTTCCTAAAAACAACAATAAATACATGACAAAATTCATGGTGTAGGTAGTACATGAACTGGTATAAACCATATCTTTACATAAAATACCCAAAACATGTCAGCAAGGAAAGTAGTCAGCCATGCTGCCTGATAGACTTGGACTAGAAGAAATTCCACAAAAGACACAAACCCAAGTGCAACACAGTATCTTAAATGCATGAAATCATAAGTCTATGGGTTGTCAACAATCATGATACCTGTACTTGAATAACTGGGTGACCACTGCTGAGTGACTGCTGACCAACAATTACACATGCCACTACACCCAACAAGCCTGACATTTGTAAATATTGTTACACAAATGACAGCACTTTAGTAGTTTTGAGTAACTACCAACAAGTAAGCTAATCATAATAATACTCATTGGCAGACATGCTAATCCAGCCCCTCATCTTCAAGAAACTGAACCTTTGAGAAAGTTCTATTTGAGCACCCTTTTTTCCTGTCAATTCTCTGCAATCTCAGGGCATTTCAGAGGAAACAACTTGAGACTCCATACCAGTCTGTTGTAGTGCTCCCCAGTGCAACTTATGACCCTGAGTTGTTGAGCTACAAAACTCTCTGGTTCCTGAGACCCTCTCTCGCTTCTTTTAAACACTATGTGAAGAAAATGACAATAAGTGAGGCAACAAATGGTGGGCTATTAGGTAGGTCTTTCACAACTTTTCATAAAGAATTACCTATAATGAAAGCATTTTAGAAAAGTTCAGCAGAAGTCAGTGGTATTACTACAGAAAAAGCTAAATGAAAAGCATAAAAAGATGCCTTTTAGAATATCTACAATTAAAAAATAAGGGCAGTTTTTTTTTTTTTTTTTAAGGAAAGCAAAAGCAATTAACAACAGTATTCAACACTGTGCTGCTTTCCTGCAGAGGAAAATCTGGATGAACATTTGTGTGTGTGTGTGTGTGTGTGTGTGTGTGTGTGTGTGTGTGTGTGTGTGTGTGTGTGTGTGTGTGTGTGTGTGATGAGGTAATCCCAAACTTCTGAGAAAATGAGTGATTACTACACTATCTACCCACCACACCCAGTGCCCCAAACAGACAAGAGGGCATGACCAAACTTGCTCTCCACAGGTATAGGGATTATTAATATTTGGGGAGAACTAATTGGTGTGAGGAGTCGCAGCAGAGACCAGAGCTCCTTCTTGTCTGTCTGCTTCTTCACCAGTGTAGCGGCCCAGCACAAGAGATCTTAGCAGAGGTCCCACCTCTGCTGGCTCCCTCAGTGCTTCCAGCAGCATTTTTTCTACATTGCGCATGATGGCAAGCTTTTGTCTTGGCTTCAAGGGATACTCTATTTTTTCTGTGGGTCCACCCTGTATAAAAGTAATTGTGCATCAAACTCTATCAATTTCTCTAAATGTGGAGAGCATCTACCTATCAATACATTTCTACATCTGATGTTTGTTCCTAAGAACTCTCACAGAGGCATCCTCCTTATATGTTCTAAGTATTTCACACTTTTTCACTCTTCTCTCCCATATACTCTGCCAATCTTACTTATTTGTGCTCACTGGCCATCCTCCACCATTGCTGCTGTGGCAGCTTCCTTTCAGCAATTTTTTCCCATGAGGCCATAAGTGACTAAATTCACACAAGGCAACAATCAGTACCTAACTAAAATTTAATCAAATCCTACAATATTGTAAGTCATTGTTGGAGTTTCTTACCTTGTACCAGAAGTTAACAGACACAGTGTTTCCAAGGTGTGGGAGACTCTCTATCTGATGCCACCAGTACATAGGGATGTAGAGCACATCACCAGGACCCACCACTGCCTCCATTCCTTGTAGAAGCTTCAAGCCTGGGAACTTCTCCATGTCAGGATCATCAAAGTCAACCTGGGGAAAAAGATATTATTCTCTCAAATATTACTAAAAACATCATTTGGTGCACTGAAATTATCTACATCAACAAAGAATTATAAGAGCACTATGCCTGTTTGACTATCTTGCATATTAACATCAGTGAAACTGAATATAAAGATAAATTCAACACTACTCAGTACAGCAAAATTATCAACCATCACTGAAAAAGACATAACTTGAAACACTGGTTATGAAAGCATACAGACAAAAAGCCAATGATAAATCAGTTAAACATGAGCCTGAGTGAATGCTGTATAGTGAACACCTTATACTCTTAATAGAGAAATTATGTGAGGTATGGTGCCACTACTGCCCACTCCATCACCACTGCTTCCATCCTACCACTCAAAATTACTACTACTATTACCACCGTCACCCTAATGACTACATACCATCACCATTGTTACTACTGCCATTTATCACAAGCATTTTTTATACAGCACTACTGCATTACTGTATCTAGTTGACAGGTTCATTATCAGTATTTAATACTTACACTGAATATAAAATCTTAAATACAAAAGCTGCTGCTCAAAGTCCTTTCCTTTCTCTGCTTACCTCCACTGGCTGGCCTCCACACTCCATTAAAATGAACAGCATTAAGTAGCAGAATGATTGTTATGTGGAAGTGTCTGCAATCAAAACACACATGGCACCTGTGACTGCCGGTCGTGGGGGTGGTACACTGGATAAGGGTACAGCCTCTCGTAGTGCTCAGGGGCGAACAGGATGCATCGCTTGTAGCCTACCAGCTGACTGAAGAAATTCTGTTGTTCATCATAGTGGACTGGAGTCACATTACCTGCAAAGATGAGTACATATCATCACCAGCACCACCACAGACGAAATAGTGTGTGGCCTATGATGACAATCATTATCTTGGTGTACAGTAATATTAATGTCTGATTATTCATACACCTTGATTTCTATTGTCATTTACAAGTGGCATGGGAAAAGTGAGTATACATATTGAGTTATCAAAGCTTCTGCATTCCCTACACTATGTCTTGTAGCTTAAGTATCATCATTCACTGGAAAAAAAAACTACACCCACTTACTTTTGCTTTTTAGTCTGAGAATGTGACACATAATAGGTGTAAGTTCCACTTCAATGAATACATAAATTCTCTTCTTGATGTGCATTTTATTTTAGTTATCTATTTATTTTTTTACCTCTACCATTTTGCAATCCAGTTTCTTAATGACAATAGATGAATAAGATGCTACAAATGTAAAAATAAAGAACGCTTGCAATGTCACAATGTTTGAATGGAGTGAGACTCAAATTTGAGATCATACACCATAATGATGTTATGATAAACTATAAAAACTTAAATAACTACTCTAAAAAATAATAATAAAATGAGAGAGAGAGAGAGAGAGAGAGAGAGAGAGAGAGAGAGAGAGAGAGAGAGAGAGAGAGAGAGAGAGAGAGAGAAAGCAGTGGAGAGGTGGTTTGTGAATAGGATGACTGATATGAACTGGAACCTTCAGAACTGCCAAGGAGAGCGAACTGAAAGAAAACTATGAACAAGTGAATGGTTTAGTGCAGTAATTTCCAACCTGTAGTAGGCATACCACTAGTGGTAAGCAAAGGCCTTCTAGGTGGTACATGAGCACTTTCGAGATCATAGTTGAATTAATTAATTTCGTAGAAAAATTATTATTGTCTTACACAAGATAATTTGGCATCAATCAGCTAGTGGAGAAGAAACAGATGCATCCTTTGGATTAACACGTTCCTTGTGATCGGACCCACTGGTGGGTCATCAGTTACTATCCACCGTTGCGATGCGAACCATCGGTGGGTTGCACAACAGTTTTCACATACATCACATTTTAATCTTATTATTAATAGAAATTGGACTATATAGTAAAATTGCAATAAACAGTATGAGTAGAAGGGCATAATAAACTGAATGATAACTAATATGAGGCTTATTTAGTTTTCAATGTTATGAAAAATAGTCTTCTTTTATCCATATTTTCTTTTTAATACATGTAAAAGAAGCTATATATCTTCAATTTTTTTCCTTTAGAAGAACAAAAAACTTTTCTATAACAAATCACTGAAACAGATATCACAATTGGATTTTCCTTGACAAGCTTCAATTATTTTTTATTGATTTTTTTTATATTTTCCTCATATTATTTGGACAAATTGTAAAAAAGCTGCCATTGGTGACCCTTTTGAATTGCATACATAAATATACACAAGTAAAGAAACAAAACAGAAGAAATAAAAAATATCTGCTATAAAAACTTTTTTTTTCTTTTTTCTAATACATGTAAGAAAAATATATCGTCTTGCATTTTTACTTGAGAAGAACATAAGACTCTTCTATAACAAATAATCCAAACTGAGATATCACAACTGGACTTTCCTTGATAAGCTTCAATAATTTCCTTTATTGATCTTTTCATAATTTTCCTAATATCATCTTTATTATCTTATTTTACCTTTTCTTTCTTCTATTGAACTAAGCTGACCATAAAACAGTGTAGCATTCATTTACTAAATATGCAAAACAAAGAAACAAAAATATATAAACAAATTTAGGAAAGGAAAAATATAGTACAATATAGAGATGCACTGAATATTGACAAATAAAGTATGTCCACTGGTGGGTCGTATTGCACAGAAGTCATAGATTTTTCACAGTATGCAATGTAACCCACTGGTGGACAAACACTTTGCGGTTGACAGTTTGTTTGAGTGTTCTCCCAGACAACATTCTGCTCTTCTCGCTTCACCGGCTTGACCAGCACTGACATTTCAATTTATTTGTATTGCAGTGCAGGAAAGCTCACCATGCTGGCAATCACAGGGAACATGTTAAATTGAGTTGTGTTCCTTGTTGTTAGTTGATTTGTATGTTCTACTTGTGAATGAAATGATATTTGTTGGAATTGAGTTTTTCTGGAACCAGATGGTCGGCACACATGGGACTTCCAAGTGTTACTCAATCAGGAAAAGTTTGGGAACCACTGCACTAAGGGTTATGACACAGCTTTTCTGGAACCATGTGGTACGCAAGGACTGTAAGGGCCCTCCGAATGATTCTTGCTCAGAAGTTTGAGAACCTCTCGTTTAATGGAGGATGAACAAAACTGACGGAGTAACTAGACGTCAAAACACAAATAGTGGAGTTGACTTGTATCTAGTTGAAGGGAAATGCCCTTCTCGTTGCATCCTGCCGGACAACGCACTTTAACTTAAAAAAAAACAATCTTGAAATTAACACTTTTCCTTCGCTGCATTGTCTGCTGCTATTTCCTCAGGCTTTGTGTGGTGAGCAATCACTTCCACTATGGCAGCGCAGTCAATGAGTGTCAATGACAGAAGTCCTGCTTGTCCTATCTGTCAGGTTTCTTTTGCAAGCTATTACAGAAGAATGGTGCATCAGCGATTCGCACACCCTGATGTCTTCCACAGTGAGGAGATGCAGGCTCTTAGTGCTGGGAGCCAGAAGGTGAGATGGGATCCAGAAGAGCTGGTGATGATGGCCACCTTTGAGGCTCAGAATCTCTGGACTAAGAACATCAATAAGGAGATTAGGGAACGGCTGCTCCCACATCGCTCACCTGAGTCGATTAAAGGCCACGTCACACGATGCAACACAGCGTGCGTGTTTGTCCCTAGGGGTTCCCGTAACACACCAGAACGCGGTGCATGGGTTAAAAGTCGTGCGCCATGAGCCTTCCCGGCAGTGTTGGGTTCACGCAGCAAGTGTCAGAGGGTGACGCGACATCACAACCTCATCATGACAGTGTCTCCTACCTAGCCGACCTAGTAACATTAAATTTTTTTTTTTATACTACTCTTATATGCAATGCATCAGATTATTATAAACTACTTGTACCAGAAAAGAAAAAAATATATAAAAAATCTAGTGTACATTGTCATCTTAATTAAAGTAGTCATCCTTTAGTACATCATAGATAGCTTGAAAGGTCTCTAGTATTATGACACTGAGGGGGGTGTTCTTGATATTCTGGTGTGGTAGTGTAGCCTGGTGAATGAACAGCCTGTAGTCAGAAATAGAAGTGTTGCTTCAAGTCTGGCTCTTCCTGAAACACTTTCCCGCATTGTTGTGTCGTGTCTTTCTATTTCGGGCCTTGTTTTTTTTTTTCCCAGTAAAGTGTGAAAAACAGTCACAGGCAGCCTCGAATAATTTTTTAAAGCTCCATCGCCTTCTATTGCTAGTGCTCTGAATATCTGCTGATGGCTGCCTAAAGTTTGTCTTTGAAGAAGCCATTGTCTCGCCCATATTCTTCTATTCTTCCTTTTCTTCTTGTTAGCACAAGCCAGCACAATAGCCCAAAGAGCAGTTGTGCGTGGGTGTGGCATTGTCTCGGGTGAGTGATGAGCGGATGTCAGGTGTCACCCATCCTACACTGGCCGGCCCTGGCGTGCATCGGGACAATGAGTCGTCGTGTGACCGCATGATGGGGCAAAGGCGCGCGAATTTGAATTACCCGCCAAGACACGCCCAGACACCCTGCGACAAAAGACGCATCGTGTCACGTGGCCTTAAGAGACCCTATAAGGTGGAGACCTACAAACCCGAGGTCCCCCTTAAGCCCTTGAGGGAGGTTTCTGAGCTAGTTCCTTTAGGCCCAAGCTCACCTCCAACCATACCACCTATTGGTTCTCAATCTCCCACACCACCAGAAACTGGCACTTCTGGTATGAAGCCACCAAACCATCCTATGGCCAGGGATTTACAACACATTCATGTGTGATTTATCAAGGGCCCTTGGCCTTACCATTCCCTCCTGCACAGAAGAGGTTGAGGCACAAGTTGATTATTGGTGCCCGCCTAGTGCACATGTTTATAGGCCTATGAGTATAGGCAAGCCGGTGAGCCAAAAGAAAGCACGATTACAGGTGCATTCAAAAGATGTGGCAGAAAAAAAGAGGCTGGGCTGTCAAGGTAATCATAATGGGTATTCCTGACAGCCCTCCCACTCATCCCTCCAGGAATGAAAAACTTCTGAGCAGGTCTCTTTGGAAGGAGCTCCATAGAGGAGATAAGATTACCTGAAGCTGTGAGACCCACTTTAGAAGTTGCTGAGATAGAAAGATCTATTAAGACCACAAAGCCCTCTACGGCCCCCGGACCAGACAGCAGGAGACAAGAGGTCAGTGCCCTTGACTTGCAAAAGTTGGGTTGGGCCATGAACAACTTGTTACTCCTCAAAGATGTCCCACAGAGTTAGGCTATGGAAAGGACCATACTTATTCCCAAACACCCTGAGGCAAAGGAGCCCAGTGACTTCTGCCCAATCACCATAAAATCACTCCTCCTCAGATTATTTCACAAGGTCAATACAGACAGGTTAATGACTGCAGCTCCTCTGCCTCTATAGCAGAGAAGGGTGTTGTAGCAAACATCCTCCTTTGAAAAGAGCTCATCTGAAGCACCGCTCTAAACAAAACTGACCTCCGTGTCACTTTCATCGACTTTAAAAAGGCCTTCGACTTGGTGAGCCACCCCTCCTAGGTAGCCGTAACCAAGAGATGGGGCTTTCCACTCGAGCTCAGTGAGTATGTAAGTACTCTGTATAGTAAAATGCACATTGATATAATGGGGGACACTTGTCCCATCAGTAGGGGAGTGTTTCAGGGGGACCCGTTATCCCCATACCTCTTCAACATCACTTTGGATTGGGCACTCTCCCAAGTAACAGCAGACATTGGGGCATGTCTAACTGGAACCCCCTTAACCCTTAAAGTACAGTGATCGTTTCAGAACGATTGTAGCATCGCGTGCGGAGAGCCAGGGATCGTTCCAGTAATTGTGATTTTTCCGCGCTAAACATTTGAATCTCTCCCCTTCACTATTGGTCCTGGGGCTAGTGGAGGTATCTGGCATGTTTTCTCGCTTGCCTGCTTGAGCCTTGAGACATATGTTCCCTCACAATAGGTCATCTTTTCTCATTTCGAGGCAACATCTGGCAACCCCTGTGATCCAGAGGGAGAAAACGGTACTCTGAGTGATGTTATGTCAGTGTTACTTGGTAATGACATTGAGGAGTGATGAAAATGACAATGATTTTTTTTTTTATTGAGACAGAAGAAAGTGAAGACTCCAGTAGTGATTCTGATAGTGATCTGGGAGACAGAGACCAACCCTCACAGCAATGTTCATAAACCTCCTCACGTAGCCTATTCCCCTCGAGCAATGCGCTGGTGTGTGTCACCCATGGTTGCTTCTACAGGACTGTGCTTGTCGGCCAAGTCATGTGAATCCCATTGCTAGTAAGACTTGCCAGATACCAATTATTAGAGAAATCCACAATACTTGTAATACGTGGTTTCTTTTTCTTTTCCTGTTTTGCACATCATTTCATATATCTGAGTTTGCATTTTCTTGACATGAAAGTGCAAATGCCCAAAAGGAGAGAGAGAGAGAGAGAGAGAGAGAGAGAGAGAGAGAGAGAGAGAGAGAGAGAAGGGGGGGGTGGAGAAAGAGAGAGAGCGAGCTTGAGGGGTATTTCTTAGTGGCAGGTTCTGCCATGAATTTTTTTATCCGCAATAACTTTGCTCGCAGAAGTCATAACATGTTAAAAACTACATCGTTGTACTCAGAATAACACAAAGAAATATGTTTTCATAAGGAAAAAATATTCTTAGCATTTTTGACAGATGTGATTTTTCCCCATTGTAACAGACGGAAAGTAAATCAACCCCCAGTACTTTAAGGGTTAATTTGCATCATCTATGAGTCTCTAACAGCCTCCACTCAACGCTGCCTCCAGGTGTCACTTGATGTGTTCGTCATTGAGGCTGCTAAGCTGGGGCACTAAAGTGGGGCTGAAGTTAGGAATTCCCAAATGTGGCACACACTACATCAGAAGTGATGGTAAGAGAAAAAGGTGGCTGATGGACACAAGAACCACATTCTCTGTTATAGGTGTCAGATTAAAGGCACTACAGCTCAGGGAAGTGTGTAAGTCCTTAGGTCTGGAGGTGGGAGTGGCCATGGGCCAAGCTGAGACAAAGCGGGCCATCGCAGCCTTAGTAAAGGGCCTAGGGTCCCTGCAGAAGGCTCCCCTCAAACCCCAGGAAAAGCTGTGGGGACTGAAGTCTGTAATCATCCCCAAACAACAGTACAAAAGGGTGTTGGAAAAATCTACGAGGGGTACCTTAGAGTGGCATGATCATGAGACACACAAATTTGTGAAGAAGGCATTACACCTGCCACATGACACCCACAATGCGGTGATCTATGCTAATATCCGAGACAGAGGATTGGGGGTGCCACAGTTTACCGCTCTGGTGCCTCTCCTTAGGAGTGGAACCCTAGAAAGATCAGCTAAGAGCCACAAATAAAGGATTGTGAGGATAATAGAGGCTTTACTTTCCACCTCCAATCTAACATACAAAGAGATGCATGAGTCTACGGTACTGTGCCATAAGACCCAGCTGTATGCCTCCACTCATGGTCGGGGCCTCTCAGGGACAGATGAGTCTCCACCCACTCATGAGTAGGTGGATGATGGAACCCTCCTCATGAGAGGCTCCACCTATATCAATGCTACAAGACCAGCCTAAGGGTGATAAACACCAGATTGAGGTCCTCGTGAGGAAGAACAGGCATCCCCATTATTTGTGACCTGGGGTGTGGTAGGCCTGAATCCCTGGGCCACATACACCAGGTCTGCCCAAAACTGGCTCCACAGCAAACACATTGCAATGATCAGGTGTTAAGGCCGCAAGTGGAACAACTTAACAGCATATAGCTCAATGTTATCAAAGAGTCAAATACAAGAACCACAGTAGGCGTGATGAAACCCAAAGTTATGGTACACGACTGACATCAATCCCTCACCTTCCATGCCCACCAGCAGCAGGTTGGAGGTGAGTGGTCCCCAGTTGTTGTTGTTCTGTTGCATGTTGAGCCACTGCCAGTTGAACTGAAGGAAGTCCATCACAATAGCTTGCCCCACGGTGTTATTGAGTCCCTGCTGCAGGTACACTCTGGGGATATGGAGATATTTTACTTAGGCATCCTCACTTAATCTCTCCATCTAGTTTCTTTGTCTACAATGCTGCCTTTCAATCCTTCCAAGGTGGTCCTTCTATTACTCAAAAATTATCAATTCATTATAATGCACCAAGAATTCATCACCTATTAATTTTTTAAACTATTTTGTTACTCAGTATTTTGATTATACAATTTTTTTTTCCAATATTACTAAAATCAGACAATATTAGGAATTATAAACCATCTTGCAAAAACCTAAGTCACTTTCATCTTGAAACATTATTCTAATTTGCCTCAGGATGAGATTCTATGCACAGATATAAGGTATCCTGCTATAATAATACCAACAGGAGCAAGAGTAAAATTACTACCTTCTTTGTCCTAATGTCTTTTTTGTAGAACTCACTTTATATCTTCAAGCCCTTTGATATCTCTGAATTACTTAATAAACAGCTTTGCCATTCACTTCACATTTGTCAAGTAACACATTCACAGTTACCATCTCTCTTTTTATTCTTAATCAATTCCTTAAAAATCTGTTTTATTCTATATTGATCTTTCTATCTTGACCAGTTGCCAACCAATTTGCTATACTATTCCATTGCTGTTATCAACTTCCACACAATTCTGTCTCTAAAACCATTCAAATCTTTGTTGCTTCAGATTATCCCTTGTGGCAGTGTTACATGATGGGCACCTAAAATCAGCAGGTGAATAGTGGGGACCCATACTTATTGCCGACTTCACTGAGTAGATGGTACATTACTACTTTGAAAAATGTATATATATATCAAAGTATAAATAAGCAAGAACAATTGAAGTGAAACATGAAGAACAGTGTACCTCTCATCCCCGGGCTTCCATTCCCGTAGTTTCTTCACAAATTCTGGAAAGGTTAAATCAACCCTCCTAGTGGGGGGCACAAAATTAGTCTTGTATTGCTTGATCTTGGCTTCATCATAATACTTGAACTTGTGATTGTTGGAAAGAAACACCATGTAGCGCTCTGCACCCATGTGTTGTGCCAAGTAGTCCAAGTCCCATTTCAGAGCAGTATCACACAAATTTGTGTCTGTCAATACCACTGGTTTCTGTGAGAAGAGGAGAGAGGAAATGTATTGACGTGGGTGCAATGAAATATCTAAACCACAGGATGAAGTTGAAGGAATTCATAGCATAGTTTATATATATAAAAAAAAAAAAAAAATGTGATTAAAAGCCACAGAATGTAACATTCTAGAGAGGTTAGTTGAAAGTGATGTTAACAAAGCCTACGCAATGGATATAAAAATTAGATTTTTGAGGAACTAAAAATGTTTTTTTTATTCCCTTTTAAGAAATAACAATGACCACAAGTTATTCAAAAGACATCTCTTCACAAAGCACAGAAGTTCCATGTAAGAGGATTGTGTCAGGTCAAATGAGTGATAGATGAACTTGTCATCAATACAAAAGAAGACAGTAGTATGAACCCAAATGATGAGCAGTGCAGTCTTAATACTGAAATTATAAAGGAAGCACATGTTAATGGTTACACATTATCATAACACCTCCCCAACGAGCATGAGGTACACCATCAAGGCTACAAATGAAGCATCTTCTGGAGCTTTGGTTTCCTCTTTGATCAGTGCAGGTTGTTTGGTCCATATTTCTAGAGGACTACAAAACATTACTTGCTTCTTCAGCTTGAAAAATGTTTTCTGCTTGGCCTTGGCTTTCCCAGCAGCCACTCTCTATAGCAGATGGTCTGTAATTCAGAAATTCCCTAAATGACTTGTCAGGTTCCATGTTCATCTTGGATGAATAGTAGGGCTACAGCTACTCCCAAGAGACATCTCCATACAAGGCTCTTAGGACACATTGACACAATGACTTCTAAACTGTTTCATGACAACAGTAGGGTGCCAGGCACCTATTGTAGCTCATTGGATATTTTTGTGTATATGTGTCTATCTCTATAAGCTGCTATAAGGCACTTTTGAGTTATTATATTTAAGTGTCTTGTTCAATATTCTTAATAGCAGTGTGTGGCTCCTGCAGACCTGCCCTCCTGGGTTAAATGGGGGTAAGAATACCCTCAAGAAAACTTATTCATAAAATCAAATAGAATGTAATCTCGTCTAATGCATTACGTCAGACTTCTCTTATTATAATAGAAATATTAAAAGGCTGGTTTGTAGGACTGCATCACCTGCCATTGATGTACCTATTCAGCGTAGGGCCTCTGACAGCAGGCCGATAATGATAGTCAAGCCCCGTCATGATATTCAAAGCCTCATTACCTCCGCTCATTACACCACACTAAGGGATTGCGTCTCCTCGGGCGTTACAGCCATATATACATTATAATCAAATAAATTACAATGATTACTTCCCATGGCAGAAAAAAATCCGATGTAGAAAATTTGACGTTTAAGAATCAACACAAATTTATTTCAATCACCTACTACTGTAAATAGGAAGCTGTGCCTTGCTAATTCACCACACATGCATCCCACCAGCCCTCCACTCACCTCCTCTGCAATCAGCTGGGAGGCCAAGGGGTCCGAGGCAGACAAGCGGGGAACGTGCTCAGTGGGGAAAAAATACTGCTTCAGGTGGTGAGCGGTAAGGTTGTGGTTCACGACGTGCTGCTTGTGGTCCACACTCTCCTCCTCCATCTGGTCACTTGCAACACTCATTCTTGCCTCGCCCTCTCACGGTTGCGTCTCGCTCTCACTCGACTGACATGTAGAAGTAAACACACACACACACTATGTCCCTAGCACTCTTCTGTCCTATCGTTATTACTGTCATAAGTACAACTATTCAATTCGTTATATTATTTCTATTTTGGTTTTAACGTACTCACTCTGTTAAACTAAAATGTTAAATGATAAATTGTATGACGTGAGGAACGTAAACCCGCTCATGGACTCCTCTCCAATCCCACTTAACTGTTCTAACTGACACTTCCTATTCATTACGTCACTGCCAGTCTAATTATAACTTACATGTGAGTACAGAATACTAAATAGTCCATTGTATCAAGATGCCAATTGGTAATAATAGTGATATCCTTTAAAATACACCATAGAGTTGCCAACGTGGATATATTGGGTGTTGTTTTCTCACCTCTTCTGGCTAGGGGTCACAGGGGACAGAGCTACATGGGGACGGGGACACAAGTCTTCCGCCTCTTTCATTACTATTCACCAATGTAACAATGAATCTCAGTACATTTCTATATCACCTGAAGCATACTGTTATGATTTTTTTTCCCCCGTATCATACTGGGGGAAGGGGATATATATAAAAATCAGATTGCAAAGAAAAAATAATATGCATATTCTTAAAAAAAATCACAGTAGGTATTGATAGATCAATTATTAGATTAATTTGAAAAACCGAACTGTGATATACCGAATTCGCATAATCGCGTAAGCACAAGCTAAACAAACTGACTCACGACGGAGCTTTTGAGTCCTATGATGTGTGAAGCCTCGCGATAGGTGACCGAGATGAGTGGTGTGCAGGGAATTATCGTGAGTGGCGAGGCGTCAGAGTCAGATGAAGAGGAGGAGTTTTGTGCGGCCCAGGCCAAAGGCCAACTACGTTAGTGACGGCGTGTTAAGTACTGTACATGTATGCTTGGGTTATCTCCCAAAATGTTGCTCTAGAGGTATTATCATAATTTAGTATTTTCTTTGATTGACGTTTTCCTTGCAAACCTTTTTTTCTCCCTTAGCTAATTTGATTTTTTTTCTTCAGTATCACCTCCTTATAATTATGTATCTTTACCTGCCAATATAAATAAATAAATAAATATATATATATATATATATATATATATATATATATATATATATATATATATATATATATATATCCACACTTCCTTTTGGTAATACAGCAAGACAGGTTTGTTCAGTGACTACAATTTAATATTCACAATGCCCATTGGTCTAAATTTCACACAGGCCCTTCACTTATTTGTCGTCATGACAAGTTATAAATTAATGGATTTTTCAGTTGCACAGAGAGCTCAAGGAATTGCAAGTGGGGGCAGTGTAGTCAGACAACTTACTCCAGTGCAGCACCACCAGCAACCACATCTTATCAAGAGAACCCATGTCTCTCTCCTCCACCAGAAGCTATGTAAGGCAATATGGACAGTCTTTTGTCACCAAACTTCCCTTACTAAAATTTGGCTTGTGACTTATCAGTACTATTAGCATTTAAAAAATCACTTATATGTATTATTCTTGTTTCCATTTTGTATATGTTTATTTCTATTCACACTTGCATTTGAAATATATAAAACTTTCTTCAAGTTGAAGCTTTTTTATAAACTCTGAAGAAAGTTATTGGAAATACTAGTATTGATTTCATGAAATGTGCTGATCTCATTGCATACTACTATCGCAATATCTACAAGGGGAGACCAACGCATCCTTAGAGCAAAACTTGGCTGAGTGCATCCGTGGCCCACTGAAGGAACAGAGCAGCCGCATGCAACACCTCAGCGGAACCTTATCAGCAGTTCAAACCTCCACCCTGTCAACTCACAATGCTCTCACTCAAGCCTCTCGCAACCTCTCTCGTACTGACTTCCTTCTTGCTGGCTTAGATGATAACCCTTTGTCCTCACTGAAAATTGTGCAATGACAAACAAGTAAATAGAACATTTAACATACCATTAAGTATGTACATAGACAGTTACTGTTATTCTTGTTATAGTGTGTGTTGCTTCTGTGCTGGCAATTCTTGTATACCCTCATTCTTTCACATCTATTCTCTCCAAGTGATGTAAGTCCTCTCAGGGTGCTACAGTTTACTACCACCACAATTCCTCTTCTATGTAATCTCATTATTGCAGCACCAATGTATCCACTTAATAGTTTTTATTGCACACACCAAGCATTCCAACTATGCTCCATTCTACTTTCCACTGTGTAGCAACTCTTAGATGACTAATTTATCTAGATTACATCAGAGACCTTTGATTACTGTGATGGCAAAGATCAGTGCTAAACTACTTAACCATCATGTGATTTTTCACTGTAAGCACACCTTCCTCCCTTTTATAACAAGCTGAAATGATCCTATCACTTTAGCTCTCTCCATCTCTTCATATTTGCACTTCACTACCACACCATTCTACTCTATGTAGATCTGAAACATCTAACATTTTTTCTCTACAAACAAATATGTAAGAGGAAAACTTTTGATAGATATCATCAAAGGTGTGTGTGTGTGTGTGTGTGTGTGTGTGTGTGTGTGTGTGTGTGTGTGTGTGTGTGTGTGTGTGTGTGTGTGTGTGTGTGTGTGTGTGTGTGTGTAATGATCATATCAAACATAATACAGTTACAGTTCCTAATATGTTATCAATGACCCAGTCATTGCAATAGAACTTTGACTAATAAAGAAAAATTTCCCAAGTTAGATGCTTCTCAATTTGATATGACGGGTGTGGCTTTTAAGTTCACTTCATGGCTAAACAATGACAACATTCCATCTCAATATTTTCCCACAGATGTACATAATTTGATAATAATGTATTCATCACATATAAATAATATTACCGAGTTGTCAGTATATCTTGCAATTGGCCCAAAGTCTGGATAGTATCCAGTCATAGACACTTATGGTTGACTTTATTATTTTCTTAAATTATCCACATTTCATATAACAAGCTATACATAGAATTTCAAGATGCCTTGAGGAGGGCAGGTCATGTCTCACCCTATACTTAGTTTGTTTTGCATCGTAAGAACTGAAACTTAATTTAGTCACATCTTGTCAGATCTTATGATGACATTATCACAAGTTATGAGGAGTATATGAAAGGTATACATTATGTAAATTAATTCTGTTGTACAAATGGTGTATATGTGTGTGTGTGTTTGATCTGCTGCTGCAGTCTCTGACGAGACAGCCAGACGTTACCCTACGGAATGAGCTCAGAGCTCATTATTTCCGATCTTCGGATAGGCCTGAGACCAGGCACACACCACACACCGGGACAACAAGGTCACAACTCCTCGATTTACATCCCGTACCTACTCACTGCTAGGTGAACAGGGGCTACATGTGAAAGGAGACACACCCAAATATTTCCATCCGGCCGGGGAATCGAACCCCGGTCCTCTGGCTTGTGAAGCCAGCGCTCTAACCACTGAGCTACCGTGTGTGTGTGTGTGTGTGTGTGTGTGTGTTTATAACAAGAGAGGAAAAGATTTATGATGATATTTGTATGGCAAGTCTGTGTGTCAAGCTACCACATCTCATTGAATATCACCAGATTATGGTTAATTGTTCTGTTGATATATTTTCACATAATTTTATCAAAATAAATAATTGCAAGGCTTCTTATCACTTGTATTTAAAGAATATCCTTTCATGAAGACTCCCATACTTTGCAATGTGTGATGTTCCCAAGACAAAGAACATGCTTCAATTTGCAAATACATATTTGTTGATGCAGATTTGACTGTACTAGATAAATTAATCTAAATATTTAATGTGGCATGTTTTGATTGGCATTTTATTAGCAGGAAGTCAATTAGTAGTGGTGTGTCTCTGCAGTCATGTCATCCACTCTTTCTATTGTTCATCAGTGATCTTCACCTTGGAAATTTCATTCCTTCATCTTTCCTTCCTGACACATGGCAATCATCCATCATGCTCTTTTTCTATGAAACTTACTCTCTCCTCTTAGCATAAGTGAACTGCCTTTCACTAAAAATTTCAACTAGGAATATCACAAATCATCTAATTAAAATTGGACAATTCTTTATAGCAGGGACTGCACTGTTCCGAGATGAACTTTAGATTTACATATATTAGCATCCATTTACTTTAAATGCCTCAAGATCACTGATTCCTTATTAGGGCTTACCTAACAGCTCAGGTCAAAGGCACCATACCCCAATGTCTCATGTGTGTAAATAACAAGTTTGTCCATTTCATAATGGGGGCAGGTTGGCAATTTGGTACATTTATATAAATGCACCCATTTAACATTTTTGGACAAAACTACATTTTTCTGGTGAATTTTGATGTGCTTTGAATGAATCAAGTAACTATTTCTGCCACATTATTATTATTTTTGTATTGATCCATTTAATTTTTAGACCTCACAGGGCAATACATACACAAAAGCAATATTCCTTCAGTCAGTGCTATTGGTCAAAGTACTTGAAAAATCAAGGTAAATCTTTGAAACTTACTTTTGAGATGATCACCAATTTCCACCATGATGCATAGATGAGCAGCCTACAACTGTTGGCATGCCAGCCCATCAGGTTTACATAACACACAGTGAACTGTGTAGAATAATGGGAAGAAATGAGTCATATGCAACTGGTTGTTAAAACATAGGTATATTATACATAGTTATAAAGCAAACATGGAATAATGGAATGTTGTTTACTTAGAGAAGATCCCAGAGTATCTGCTCAGAGTATGCAAACAATGACTGTCCAAAGGAGACATGTTGACTTTTTTTAAATGACCCAATAAAGTTAGCATCTACAACACTGTCTGGAGAGAATTCCCGTGATCAATTCACCAAATATTGAAAAATCTAGATTTACATTCTGCATAGATGTGTGGTTTGACCAAGGGCATTTCTTGGGACTGAAAACATTGGGAGCTGAGTCCAGACCCTTAAAGGGAAGTCTAGGGGATCCTTCCTGGGAAAAAAAAAGCTACTGTGCTTTCTTTAGCCATATGGTGACTTCAATATGTGTCAAAATTAACTTATATTCTATTGACAGAAACAGGATGATGCACATATAAATAACACAGGGATTTTAAAGCAGTCATATTCCCCTTCTGCAATTTTTTTTAAACATGTGAGAGGTTACATGATTTTCAAAATTTTTGTTTGCTTTTTTTATTTTTTATTTATTTTTTTTTTTACACCAGACTATGTTGAGTGATAATGCCTACAGAATATATCAAGAGTCATATTTCTCCAAAGAATGTCCATCACATGAGTCAGTTCAACTTCATCTTTATTTTTCCTCCCATCACTAGTATGTTGTGCTGCACCTCTGTCTTTGCTGCTCTGTTTTCTCCATCACATCTGCTCCTTCCATCTTTTGAATCTGCTGCAAGAAAGTTGAACTATACAGGGCTAAATAAAAAAAAACATCCGGAGCTAAAGCCCTACATCCCCAGGCCAGGCAATGCCACTGGTCCAGCATCATGGTACTGACTACAGCACCCATAGGTCACCTAGTTACAGTGTTCCAAACTATTGATCTTATATGAGACTTAAGGATAACTAGTATAAAATAACTGTAGTGAAAAAGAGTGAAATTCAGCAGATTATTAGTTAATCCTCTGTACAGCAATTGTACCTGTTCTTATATGATGCATGTGGAGGTAAAGTAACAAATCCACCAAAACATAGTTTTGAGATGCAAGCTTCTAAACTTTTGCAATTTTGTATTTACTGCTATAGTGTCAAAAATAATAACATTTAGATGTACATCATATTAAACCTGTGGAAGAATTCTTGCATAAAATCTATGAAATATGACATACTACGAGACCTTCACGAATAGCTACATTAATAATAAAAAAAAGGTATGAAAAACAGTTGTATAATAAAACATGGCAGACACATGAATCAAAACTATGACAGTAGGCAAATATGTTAGCAAGAAAATACATAATTGCAAAGTGAATGATAATTAATATTTCAATCAATTCAACTACATATAACCTTTTTAGTTCATTTTCTTATTAAATTGTGCAATTAATTCCTTTTTCCATTGTCAGTTACACTCACCACTATGAGGACTAAGACAATGCTCTTGCAAAGGAGCGTGAGATAGTAGGTATAATGAAATAAGAGGCGGCAGGTGTGAGGGAGTGTGGGGCAGCAGAGGTACGAGGGAGTGTGAGGTGGCAGGTGGATGTGGGAGGGGTGAGGGAGGGAAAGGGGGTACTAAGCTGTCCCCACCACAAGGAGAAATTATTTCACCTGGCTATTCATGCCAAATTGTAAAGGAGGGTTATGCCAGTCTCATTTTGTCCCTAACTATAAAAGAAATTCAAATGGCGAGTTTTTTTTCTTTGGCTCTACATGCCTTCTATGAACAATTAACTTAAAGATACTGTTGACTAGGATTCCAGGGTCTCTATGGTTATGAACCAAGGATAGATCAAAGTTGTCACGGTTGCAGTCTTGAAGAGAGATCCCATAGCAGTCCAGTCAGTAGAACTACATTGGTATCATATTAAACACTTGTTTGAGTCAAAATTTAGGCCCACAAAGTAGCTACCCTAGATACACTTTCAATATCTCTTTGGGGGAACTAAGACCTGCAGCTGGAATGTAAATGACATTGTGACATACCCTCATAAGAAGTTTCAAGTTATGTGTGAAGAATTTACACTTGAATTTTATATAGAAAGATGGGTGGTTAACATAGATAAGAAAGAGAAGGAGGCCCTGTGGGACTCCACTCAGCACTCATCTACAGGTACTGAAGGTACCAGACAATAACACCCACATAGTTTTAACTGTGAGAAAATCTGAGATCCAGTGAAAATGATTTTTGCCACTCAATAGACGATCTGCCTAAGAATAGAAACTATTTCAAAATTAAGTGCAGCTACCTGGGAAGTAAATGATTGAATGGGCAGTTTCTTTACCGTCTGCAAAAGTTACTTATGAGCTGACTGAAACAGATCAATATAGTGCAGATGCGACAATCATTCCTAATGGAACCATATTCATTCTTGTGTAGTGTGTACTAATAAAATGATCTGGCAGGCCGAGACAACACAGCGGAAGGATAGAAACAGTTACTACATATATAGCAACCTATGGCACCTACACATGTAATGTTAACATGTACCACAAAGATGATAGATCACTGGAACTACCACTGTAAGCAACACTAAGGCCAGGTATAGGCTAAGCTGGGGGGATGAGGGTATGCAAGCTTGGCCACTGTTATTTACATTCTGGGTGGCCATATTGCCAATTTGCAGCAGATTGAGACCTTCATATCTTTTCTGCTCTACCACCACAGCTTCTACTCCACTACTTCTACAATGAACCAACCATGATTATGGAAATGAAGTACGGAACAACATAAAGAATCTCAAAGTATTAGGCACAATACTATTAATATTAACAACTTGGTATGGCTTCATTTTTAATAACACCCTGATCCCACACACACAAAAAGCATGCATTTGTATTATGGTAAAAGCCACGGTCCAGATGTATCTAGACCGTGGGCAAAAGCAACCTAATCACCAAAGACATCCACTCACGACCTTGATAAATTTTCAAGAGTAAACACACATTGTAATTAATGCACTAAAAGACGTCAGCTCACCATATGTGTATGACTTGCAGTTAATCATCTGTTCCGCCCTGGCGCTGAGAACGGGCGTTGAGTGTGCAATACTGCTGGAGGCCAAGGAGGCCAGTAGGGTTACTAGCCGACGCAAGAGAGGGAAGAGGCCCCAGTACCCTTGGTACGCCGGCTCGTCTCGAGGAGAAGCAGCTTCGATTTTTAAATCCTGTGTTCGGATCACTATACCCGCCGCACCCTAATAAAATAAGAGGATGCAACGTCATCACATACACTCCTCCTACCCGGTCATAGAGGAAGGTCACTGGCTGACAGCAAACGGATGGGTGGAGGGCTAAATTAACTGAAAAGCGGACATTCTACAGTGCTTCATTGTTTCATTAATATTTCTTAATGTTCACTCTTATACATCATGGGAAACAAAAATTCGTAATCTTAAATAAATTTTCTGCCACCAAAAATAAAATTTAACCAGATATCCTTAATAATGGAAATGATATTAGGTGGTGAAAAATATATCTATAAAACAGATGAGTGGCGTCGAGGCAAAAAACGAGTCACCTGAAGGCTCCCAGTCACCAATCGGACGCCAATCCCATCCCACTCCCTTCACCTCCTCCTCCTCCTCCTCCTCTTCCACCTTGAAGACCCGACGTGATCCCTTGATCTCTTGGGAGCCCGAGTTGACCTGTCCAGCTTTAATCTCCTTCCTACCCCCTCCCTCGACCCCACCCTTCTTGCCATGTTGATGGGCTATATATATATATACTCGTATATAAATAGAGCATTTTCTGGTGTGGAGAGCTCCTTACGACAGTTTCCTGGCGACGAGAGCTGAAGTTTGGCTTCCAACAGTGACAATACGGCGATTGGCTTCCAAAAGTTATAATTATATAACACGGCAACTTTCCAAGGTATGTATTAGTGATGTATCGGAGGTCAAATTTCGTGGCTCCGCGGAGGCGGAGGCGGAGGCGGAGGTCAGTTTCTCAAAAAATGCGGATGCGGATGTAGTTGCGGAGGTTATGGAATAGTTTTTTGCGGAGGCGGAGGCGGAGGCGGAGGTTGTTGCCTACACCTCCGCGGAGGCGGAGGCGGAGGCGGAGGCGGAACAGATTTTTTTTTTTACCCATTTACAGTACCGGTACTGCGTCGACAATAAACTCCTGTTACTCCTTTCCCTCACTCAAATTTGGGTACAATAGGAGATAGTAATCAAGTTTTGGCAGTGTCAATGTAAAATCTTAATATTCCCGGTGAATTATTCATGGATAACTATAGTAGAGTACTATAGTTACAGGACTGTAATTGTGACTGCAGCAATCGGCTGAAGGCTAGGCTTTTTCTTTTTCATAGACTGTAGAGTACATAGGCCTTCCTCTGTCATTGCTCCACTTTCTAGTGTTTTATTTAGCATACTACTTAATTATTTCTGGCACTGATAATTTTATTTTGTTCAGCAGTAACTTTGGGGTCACTGGGGTGGCACTGGCGGCAGATAGCGAGACGTGTCAGACGTCTCAGACGATGTCAAAAGTGTTTTATCCTTCAGGTATAATCAGGATCTAATGCTAAATCTTTAAAATAAAAAAAATGAATTCATAATGGATAGAAATATTCAACTTAGTATCTATAACTTAATAATTCGGATGCAGCAACCAATGAAAAGAGGAATCATACGTCTGGCAGTGTGCGAGATTAGCTGTGGGTGGGGTGCATGAGATGAGAGCCGTATACGCGTATGTTTCACGTTCAGACGCGGTCAGAGAGGCCATATGTGCGTACTGCGTACTACAGTTGCATGTTACTGTTACGCCGTAATGAAACAAACATCTTACTATATTTTGGGGTGCAACTGTGTGCCGAAAAATACAGGTACCGGTAAACATCCGCGCCTCCGCAGTTTTAAATTGCGGAGGCGGAGGCGGAGGCGGAGGTCTCATTTTCTGAAAATGCGGAGGCGGAGGCGGAGGCGGAGGTCTCATTATCTGAAAATGCGGAGGCGGAGGCGGAGGCGGAGGTTAATAAAACGCGGAGGATCCGCGGAGGCGGAGGCGGAGGCGGATATCCGATACATCACTAGTATGTATGTGTTTGTATTATCCCATGATGGAGAGAGAGGATACATGTGTGTGTGTGTGTGTGTGTGTGTGTGTGTATTATCCCATGAAGAAGAGAGAGGATACATGTGTGTGTGTGTGTTTATTATCCCACGATGGAGAGAGAGGATACATGTTCACTGTTTGATCTGCTGCAGTCTCTGACGAGACAGCCAGACGTATTTCCGATCTTGGGATAGGTCTGAGACCAGATCTTGGGATAGGTCTGAGACCAGGGCACACACCGGGACAACAAGGTCACAACTCCTCGATTTACATCCCGTACCTACTCACTGCTAGGTGAACAGGGGCTACACGTGAAAGGAGACACACCCAAATATCTCCACCCGGCCGGGGAATCGAACCCCAGTCCTCTGGTGTGTGAAGCCAGCGCTCTAACCACTGAGCTACCGGGCCGTGTGTGTGTGTGTGTGTGTGTGTGTGTGTGTGTGTGATGATAATATTAATAATAATAATGATGAAAATTAAGAAAGAAAATGTAAATACGACTGATATTAACATCTTTAATCGTACTTTTCAATCTGTGACAAGGACATGACAGAAGGCGCGCATGATGGGGTACAACAACCGAGACCAGAAGTGAGCAGAGGACCATATCATTACCTTGTTCCTTGCAAAGGTTCAAAAGGAAGATGAGAGAAGGTGGCGTTCGGTCACCTACACCTAAGAGAAAAAAATCGCACCCAGTGATGAATCAAGTTGATGACTTTGACAAAGAGTGCATTAGAAGGATAATTCTATCTTTCTACGAAAGAGGCGAGATCCCACAATGGAAAAGCTTCTTGCAAAAGTCAAGGAGGCTCCTGTAAATTTTCCAGGTGGACAAACCTCCTTGCGGAAAGTTGTCAAGAAAATAGGTTTCCGGTTTGGAAAAGTGGAAAGTGGCCGCAGCATACTTATGGAGAGGGATGATATTGTTGCTGCCCGGAACAAGTACTTGAGGACACTTGCTGAGAACAGAGCCTCTGATAACCCATGATGTGAAATCTATTTAGATGAGACATGGGTCAATCAAAATGAATGCGTGAGTAAGTGCTGGAGAACCAAAGAAGGGAATGTTGGGCCCAAAGTGAAAACTGGGAGGTGCGCGGTTCATCATTGTACTCGCTGGGAGCAAGGATGGTTTTGTGCCAAGGGGTCTATTAATGTTCAGATCAAGAAATGACAACAAGGGCGATTATCATGACTCAATGAATCATGAGACTTTCCAGGCCTGGTTCGAGAATAATTTATTACCAAATATTCCACCCAACTCACTCATAATAATGGACAATGCTTTCTATCATTCAAAAATACTTAAACAAGGCCCCTACCAAATGTTCTAGAAAAGATGACATGATTCAGTGGCTTGAGGATAACAACATAACCCACGATCCAAACCTCCCCAAAGCAGAATTGCTTCATGTAATCTTACAAAATAAAGAAAGGCAGATTTATGCCATTGACAACATTGCCAACAACCATGGCCACAAAATAGTAAGACTTCCTCCTTATCACTGCCACCTAAACCCTATTGAACTTATATGGGCGCAGGTTAAAAGTGACGTGAGGATGAACAACTCTAACGGGAACCAGACACTGAAGAGAGTTGAACAATTTACAAAAGAAGCCGTCGCCAAAGTTACTGCTCTGAACTGGCGGAATTGTGTGAATCACACACACAAACACACACACACACACACAAAAAAAAAAAAAAAACAGAACAAGAATACATAGAAAAAGACAGAGCAGTAAGTCATCTGTACGAGAGATTCGTTATTAACGCGGAGTCCAGCAGTAGTGACCAGGAAGATGGGTGAGGCGATACTGAGTGTGTTTGTGTGTGTGTGTGTGTGTGTGTAATTTTTAAGCTTACTGATTATGATTCCATATTATTAATTATTATTATTATTATTATTATTATTATTATTATTATTATTAACAGCATTATTTTCTCGTTATAGTTATTTAATTTTTTCCATGGTTATAATTAGTATTTTTTCAGTCTTCAATGCTCTTATTGTTGTTATTATTATTATTATTATTATTATTATTATTATTATTATTATTGTTATTATTATTGAATATTTATGTTAATAATTTTATTCATTGTAGCTATTCTTTTTTTCTCATCCTTCAATATAATCACGGAAAGGGATACTGGTACACAATTGAATGATGGCAGTAAGATAAATTTGAAGAGGTCTGGAACACGGTGAAAATGTGTGTGTGTGTGTGTGTGTGTGTGTGTGTGTGTGTGTGTGTGTGTGTGTGTGTGTGTGTCATCTGAATCTTGACTTTGACCTCCCCTCTACCTCTCTCCCTTTGTTCCGTCTCCGGGAACCTGTTATTCAGGTCACGCCCAAGGGATTAACCAGCAACCAGCGTGGATATAGGGTGAGGTCAGCTGCACCTTTCCTGTGTGTGTGTGTGTGTATCACCCCTCTGTAGTCAGCAAAAGGACTCATACGTATTCCGTTAGACCTCCCATGTCTAACAAACCAATCACAAACATCAGGTGGACGGTAGCGGGCGGGGTTTAATCTGTGACGCTGTATCCTCTTAGGGTGCGGCGGGTATAGCCAGGACCACAATACCATGGTACAATAACGAGACAGGTAGACGCACGAGAGTCTTGAACTCACAGCCCTACTGGTAAGTCTTGTGAAACGCTGTTTCTGTGACGTCATCCACTCGCCTAGCCAGCTCTGATCGCGATAGTCTGCTACTCAATAAATCATGAATAATTAATATAACTTTTTTCTTTTCATGAGCCATTAGTTATGCAGTCGAAAATTATATATGATACACATTAGTGATTGAATGTTGATGATATTTCATAGCGATAGACAAGATATTGTACGGATAAAGACATGTCAGATAGCCTAGTAGATGTGGCTCAAAAACATTGTTAGTGGATTTTTCAAGCCATATACATTATGCATAATTGCATAATGCACATTGATTTCCTCTGATCCTCTTCGCCTTCGTGTACCTTCGTCGTCTTCCTCAGCACCTCACTGTTCTCTCTCTATATAAAATTACAAGAGGCTAAAGGCTAATGCACGTATGAGTCTAAAGGCGATCCACACTATACAGGGACGGTCACGCTCTGTTTACGGTGCTGTCACATACTAAATGCATTTCAGTGGGGACCGTAAGCCATTGAAATGCATGTAATATGAATGGACCGTGAGTGCATACCGCTATTTAAACGTGGCAATCCATTCCTTTAGCTTGCATCGGCCCTAAACTATTCACACTTCATATAGGTACTTTATTCTTGAGTGTAAACCCATGGTACAATAACGAGAGACATCAAAAGTTATTGTACCATGGTACAGTCAGTAGCCTGTAAGGCTGGCATAGCCTGTAAATTATGGACTAGGTCTAGGCTACTAGTAGAACTAATTTCGTTCATTAGGCATAAGCAGATTATACAATTTCTAATTTGGAGTGTTGAAACTGATCAGATTTAGCCAGTAAATCTAAGTTTCCTTACCTGTATTTTCTGCAGAAAGGCCACTTCCATTATCGTGTCCACGAAATGGCAGATTTTGATCAGGGACTGCCTCAGTTTTAGATCCCTCCAACTCATTGGAACTGGGGAACCTAATAACTCATATTTCAAATTGCGCTTAATTTGGGCGGAACTAAAATGTTCCTCACAAATCACGGCATTATTTACGTTTACTGTGTCAGTACGATAGCATTTTTGGAGCCACTGTCTTGCGATGGTCTTGTTCTTGGGGAATTTATAATATTCAAAATTACTAGACTTGGCAGGCGTGCATCCATACACTGCACAAGGTCTAGCTTTGCCCATACTAACAATAAAAAATTAATATTAAGGCACATGAAACATACAATCCAAGATCAAATTCTGCCACACGTGTACACTCACTCGAAGATATGGGGTTGTTTACACGACCGGATGACGTCACTGAGTCAGCTGATGGTTCCAATAATGTTCTCGTGCGTCTACCTATCAAAAAGTTATTGTACCATGCACAATATATCCTTAATTGTTAGCACATGTATTCGTTGCCTAATGGCTACATTGTATTAACTAACCACAATTCATATTTTCATTCAGTAACAATTACCTTGACAAATCCAAAACCAAATGCAACTGGTTATTATTATTATTATTATTGTTATTATGATTATCATTATTTTATTATTATTATTATTATTATTATTATTATTATTATTATTATTATTATTATTATTATTGTTATTATTATTATTATAATTATTATTATAATTATTATAATTGTAATCATTATTATCATATTACTATTATTATTATTATTATTATTATTATTATTACTATTATTATTATTATTATTATTTCTATTATTATTATTTGTTCTATTTCCTGTATCTCGTTTGAACCTCTGAATGAACCCATCCCTCACTGTTGATACCTGCAAGTTATTTAAAAATTTATTTTGTACTTCAGAAGCTAAAAAGTCATATCCTGAGTATATTTATGGATTACTAATGCATTCTTAGTAATTGCATTTTTCAGCATATCCTTGAGCATCGATTGTAGGGGAATATGTCTTCTGTAAGTAGATAAACGACATCCCCCACCTCACACACACACACACACACACAAAAAAAAAAAAAAGGTAGAGTTAAATAAGGCGATGGTTATGTTCCCGCTCGTAGTTACAGTTAACTTTTTTTTATTTAT
>NC_059280.1:2687785-2701955 GCF_017591435.1 Portunus trituberculatus
GCCCACACAATACTTGATGATCTGCCTCACACGCCCACAATACTTAGTGGCCTACCTCATACGCCCACACAATACTTGATGACCTGCCTCATACGCCCACAACACACACAATACTTAGTGGCCTGCCTCATACGCCCACATAATACTTGATGACCTGCCTCACACGACCACAACACACACACAATTTTTAGTGGCCGGCCTGACTACCTATAAAGCACAAGACAACCATATGTTAGCCAGTCACCCTTGACCTACAACTTTGGAGGCTTATCACTGCACAGCACGTGACACAACACCACCACCACCACCATTTCCTGTCCCCACCACTGCTCTACACATACCCACATTTACCTTCTTGGATGGAGAACTTCTGTAGGGAAAGTGAAGGAAGGAAAGTAGAAGCTGGAAGGAGAACACCACTGGGAGAGAAGAGCGTAGGGAGTATTGACAGTGCAATGTTTACACGACATACTTTGTTCTTCTTGAGATTCATCTTGATCTTGACTGTACGGATTTAGTTTTCTATTCATTATATTATTACTATCGTTTATTTATTTATTTGCATTATTATTTTTTTTTTTTCTAAAGGAGTTTTCTAGTTCTTCTGACATTTAATAATCACCACTGATATCACCACGTTTACCATGAGGGGGCGACAGAGACTTGCTGGCGCTTACCAAGGGTCTTGATCCCTCATCAGTCTCTTCTGCATCTTCCAACCAAAACTGCTAGTGTACCGCTAAACATAACATAACATAAATAATAGGATAACAAAGGGCCACCAGGGCCCATCTAGGTTATCCTGTATCAGTCGCACAGCGACCTCGTCATCAGTACTTACTGCAGGACGGTTGGCTAGTTTTAGATGCAGAACATAACTCACATAAGAACGTAGCTAATAATACTCATAAAGACGATGACCCAGGAATTGTTCAAGCAAATGTTTGAAGGACTGGAGAGATTGAGTTGACACAACGATTTCAGGTAGAGAATTCCAGTTGTTGATGACCCGTAATAGTAAGAAACGACTTCTAATGAAACAGGAATGATGACTAAGATCTTCAAACTGTGGCCACTTGTTCTACTCAAAGTGGCTCTAGAGAATAGACCATTTAGTTGAGGACTCAAACCACTCAAAATCTTCCATACTTGAATCAAATCAGCTCTCAGCAATCTACCCTTAATAGAGAACAACTTCAGTCTAGATAATCTTTCTGAGTATGGTAGGTCACCAAAACCTTCAACCTTTTTAGTCCACCTCCTCTGCAGATTCCAGCATGCGTAGGTACGTACTAGTACATCACCCGGGCCAGGAAGCCAATATTTCAAACAACACTATCTAAGTCAATATATAAGAGGCCGAACATGTGTGACAAAATCTGGTGTACATGAAAGAAGGTGATCTGCATAAGGTGCCTCTAAGAATATTGCTGGCAACACCAGCTTTGCAGCAAATTTCATGGATGTGAAGGTGGAATTTCAGTGTTGAGTCGAATAGAGTACCAAGGTCTCTAACAGAGTCTTTGTGAGGAATGGGGTGATTTCCTAAGAGGTTGACATGGTGAGAAGCTGGAATCCGTTTTGAGAAATGTATACAAGCACATTTGTTTATGAAAAGGAAAGACCCCAAGATAGACTTCTTTGGTATAGCAACGAGACATCATTTTGTAAAGACATAATAGCATCACAAGCATTTGATTTCTTTGATGGAACGGCAAGATACAGTTTGAGATCATCAGCAAAGAAAACTGATTTGCAATTAAGATGAGCGGTGACATGGTTAATATAGATAAAAAAAAAAAAAAAAACAATAGGGGACCAAGGACTGAGCCCTGGGGATCATCAGATACATGACTAGAGGAGTGATGAACAACAATTTTCATTTTCTGACTAGTAAGAAAATCACAGATCCAGCCAAGCAGTGGATTTCTGATACCAATTTGAAATAATTTTGATAATAAGACATGGTGATTTACAACATCAAAGGGCTTAATTACTGTAATCAAAAAGTAGAACATCCACATCCAAGCCTTGGTCAAGATGAAAACTAACAATCATAGGTAAGGAGAAGTTGATCAGAAACAGAAAATCCAGAACGAAAACCAAATTGAGATACAGAGAGCAAGTTATTACTGTCCAATAACCATAAAGTTGAGAGGCACTGCTTTCGTAAAAAATATTTCAACTAAACTGGTCTACATAATTATTCTTCACCCTTCTCATCTCTTTGATAGAGACATACTTTAGTTGAAATATTGGTAAGAAAGCAGCAGGCAGCACAGTGCTCGAGGCGGCAACTAACGAGATTAGTTTGAGATAGTGCATGGCGGTGGGCGGTGGTGGGAGCCTCTGCCTCATTTAACATGGATTTACGCTGATCAGGACGATGGCACGGGCTGCTGGTGCAAGTTTGGTGTTTTGTTTGGATGGGGGTTATTGCTTGTGATAATTCTATGTCACCTACAACAACATTAAGAAGTGACCACAATACAAGAAAACCCGCAAACGTAATGATGGAAGTAGTATTTATATTAATTATCAAAATTCCGAACATCACTAAAATCTAATTAACATGAATTCTCACAGAAATATCACCCATAGTTTGAAAGTTAACAGAGGGTGTGATGGTAAGTGCGCCATACAAGGTGAGGCGGTCTGTCCGGCCTGATACTGATAGCCGCCGGCCGCCAGTGTGTCACCCACTTGGTAAATTTAGGCAGCCTCAGCACAACACACCGCGGAGTGATGATGGTATATAACACACACACACACACACACACACGTCTGGCTGTCTCGTCAGAGACTGCAGCAGATCAAACAGTGAAACACACACACACACACACACACACACACACATAATAATACTCCTGCTGCTGCTAGTAGTTCTACTACACTCCCTCACACACTTCCATTCCCTATTTTTTCCTCCTATCACTACACTTTATTTGGGAAACAGCAGAAAATGCCCAGGAAAACACAGAGAATTTAAGGAAATGTTGATGAGATGACAGGGGGAAGGACGAGTGTTAAGGCGCCGTCACACTAGCACTTTTTTCGTCAACTCTTTCCGTCGTCTTGAGTCAGACGGAACGCATCGTTTTCGTCTAGCGCCAATTTTTAGTCAAAATAAGAACTATGGTTTCTAATCAACACTTTTATTAAAATAATATTTTTTTTATTAAACGGAAAAATGCTATTATCATGACAGAAGAGATTTAAATAAGTTGATGAATATGTATTTGTGTATATATATTTTTTTTCTTCTACACTAGCAATGAAAAGTTCCTCAGTTGTTTGTGTACATTTCCTGGGGAGTGCGAATGTGCGACACTTTTGAATATTTTCAAGGCAACTTCCAAGTAGCTGGCCAAGATGAGCAGTTATGTTATCAGTGGACAAAACATGAATTTCTCATAGAGAGCATTAGAGGTCACTGTTGCCTTTGGGATCACAGAACAGCTGATTACATTATAAGGTGCAAAAAAGCCGCGGCTTGCTGCGGTGAATGAGGAGCCATGTTTGTTTACAATCGACAAGCGCGGCAAAGGCGGAAGGAAGCAAGCTTGTGTGTGACGGCCACCGTCTGCAAAAGTTGACAGTTGTCAGAAAATTGACAGAAAAAGAAGACGGAAAAGTGGAGAAACGTATAATTTTATAAGAAATATTGGATTAGCCTTTCATTATATGGGTAAAGATATGATGAAGAAATTAATTAGTACGGTAATTAGACCAAGATTGGAATATGCTGGAGTGGTTTGGTCCCCTTATAAAAAGAAGCATATAAGGAAGTTGGAGAGATTGCAGAGAATGGCAACAAAAATGGTTCCGGAATTGGCAGAAATGACCTATGAGGAGAGATTAAAAGAAATGAATTTGCTTACGTTGGAACAAAGAAGAGAAAGAGGAGATTTAATACAAGTTTATAAACTGTTGAACGGACTGGATGAAGTGGATAATGAGCAAATGGTGTTGAGAGAGGAAAACTTAAATAGAACTACGAGATCGCATAGTAAAAAGATAGCCAAGGGAATATGCTTGAAGAATGTGAAGAAATATAGTTTCCCACAAAGATATGTGGAGGTGTGGAATGGTTTGAGTGAGGAGGTGGTGTCAGCGAGGAGTGTGCATAGTTTTAAAGGAAAGTTGGATGTGTGTAGATATGGAGACGGGGCCACACGAGTATGATACCCAGGCCCTGTAAAATTACAACTAGGTGAACTAGGTGAATACACACACACTAGAACTATTTTAAAAACGTAAACTGGGAGGAGATGGAAAACTCATTAACGGTTCAAGAGAAATATAACTTATTTTTGGAAATATACAAAACTGCGGTCAGGGAATATGTCCCGAAATATAGACCTAAAGAAGAAGGAAAAAAAGATTTGTTTAATGCAACATGTGCTAGGGCAAAGGAGAAACGAGATGGAGCATGGAAAAGGTGGAGAAATCCAGAAAATAAGGAAAACTTCAAAACAGCAAGAAATGAATATGCTAATGTGAGAAAGGAAGAAGAAAGGAACTATGAAAAGGACATTGTCGAAAAATGTAAGGAACAACCAAAATCATTCTACAGATTCATAAATGGAAAAATAAGACAAAAAGAAACAATAGAAAGGTTAAAAGGGGAAAACGGAATGGTGGAAGACCCAAAAAGCATGGCAGAACTGTTAAATAGTAAATTTCATGAGATCTTTACTAAGGAATCCAAATTTGAAAGACCACAGAGTAATAGAGCGTGGGGAAGATGTAGATTTGATTAGGTACAGACAGGTCAGAGATGATTTGAGTAAGGTTATAAAAAAAAGTAAAAGGCAGGCAGAGATAAAACTAGCTAGAGCTGGGAGTAAAGATCCCAAAAAATTATATAGTTATTACAAGATCAGTGATAAAAGAAATAAGGATAGGATTGGACCACTCAGAAAAGATGGTGTGGTAGTGGATCAAAATGAAGACATAGTAGAATTATTGAATGAACAATTTTCTTCAGTATTTACTAGGGAAAGAATAGGAAATCCTGTTACAAACAGTGCAACGAGTAGTTTAAGAGCTTTAGAAAATATTGATATAAAACCGGGAATTATTAGGAAATTTATTCTTGAACTAGACGATAGGAAAGCTAGTGGTCCTGATGAGCTACATGCCAGAGTACTTAGGGAGGGTGTAGACAGTATTTCTGAAGCACTTAAGTTAATCTTTGAAAGATCACTTAGGTTTGCTGAGATACCACAGGACTGGAAGTTAGCTAATGTTACTCCAATATTTAAAAAAGGTAGGAAGGATGATGTGAATAATTATAGACCGATCAGTTTAACTAGTATAGTATGTAAGATCCTAGAGAAAATCATTAAGGGTAGTATTTGGGAGCATTTAAATGAGAATAGATTAATTAGAGATACCCAACATGGCTTTAGATCAGGGAGGTCCTGTCTTACAAATTTGCTCGATATCTTAGAATATATTACCAAGGAGTTAGATGATGGAAATAGCATAGATGTTATATATCTAGATTTTAGCAAGGCGTTTGATAAGGTACCGCATAGGAGGCTAGTGTACAAATTGAGACTACATGGGATAGGGGTAGGTTAGTTGATTGGATTAGTGAATGGCTTTCTGATAGGAAACAGAGAGTAGTATTAAATGGGGCAATGTCTGAGTGGAAGGAAGTGGTTAGTGGGTACCCCAAGGATCAGTGCTAGGACCTCTTCTTTTCTTGGTGTACATTAACGATTTAGATATAGGAATTAGTAGCAAAGTATCAAAGTTTGCAGATGATACTAAGATAGCATGTGCAGTACAGGGTGAAAAGGACAATTACAGAATACAACGAGACCTGGACAGGCTGATAGCATGGGCAGACAGGTGGCAGATGGAGTTTAATTCTAAAAGTGTCAGGTTATGCATTTAGGTAAAGACAACACAAACTTTAACTATGAGATGGAGGGATGTTGGCTAGAGGCAGTAGAGGAAGGAAAGGATTTAGGAGTAGTGATAGACAGGACTATGAAATTTTCAAAGCAATGTTTAGAAGCAAGAAATAGGGCAAATAGGATCCTGGGTTTTATAAATAGAAATGTTAGTTATAAAAGTAAGGAAGTGGTGCGTAGCTTATATAATTCCTATGTTAGGCCCCATTTAGAGTATTGCATACAGGCCTGGTCACCCCACTATAGGCAGGATATCAACATGTTAGAAGCAGTTCAGAGAAGAGCAACTAGGATGATACCAGCTTTGAAGCGCCTGGAGTATAGAGATAGATTAAAGGCATTAAACATGTTTTCATTTGAGAGGGGATATGATAGAGTTATTTTAAATGTTCTCAGATACAAACTACATAGATGTGAGATCTTTCTTTACCTTAGAGGAGGGAAGTAGGACTAGAAATCATGGCAGGAAGATTAGAAAGCAAAGCTGCAGGTTAGATATAAGAAAATATTTCTTTAGTCATAGAGTGGTAGACTTCTGGAATGCATTGCCAGAGACGGTTGTAAATAGCACTAGTTTGACAATGTTTAAATCCAGATTGATAAGCACTTAAATTTATTAGATTTATAATTATGTATAGCGCTGCATGATAGTTTTTATAAGAAATTTACTATAGTTAAACAAGACATGATCCCCATGTATCGGGATCACAGATTGTAGAGGAATTCGCTGCAGGACTTAGCCCTGTTAATGGGCCAAATATTTAGAATTAGTATATAATGTATTGTGTACTTGTAAGTGTATCTTTAAGTATTGATGACGAGGTCACTGTGCGACCGATACAGAATAAACTAGATGGGCCCTGGTGGCCCTTTGTTATCCTATTATTTATGTTATGTTATGTTAGAGAGACTGTCTATATGAAAAAGATTAAAGTAACCAAGCTTGAAATAAAAAAGTTGATGACGGAACCAGATGAGGAAAAGGCAATGGGACCGGATGAAGTCTCAGGCAGAATACTGAAAGAATGTAGGGAAGAACTAGCAAGTCCAATATACATCATAAAATGCTCAATTGAAAATGGAACAGTGCCAGTGGAGTGGAAAAGAGCTGAGGTGGTTCCCATATATAAGAGCGGAAGGAAGGAAGAACCTTTAAATTACAGACCGGTATCACTAACTAGTGTAATATGCAAGATGTGAAAAGTAATAAAGAAGCAATGGATTGAGTTTCTTGAAGACAACAAAATATTATCAAATAGCCAATTTGGTTTTAGAAAAGGTCGGTCATGTGTAACAACTTTATTGAGTTTCTACTCTAGAATAGTTGATAGAGTACAAGAGAGAGAGGGATGGGTTGACTGTATTTATTTAGATCTATAAAAGGCGTTTGATAAAGTGCCACATGAAAGATTACTATGGAAGTTAGAGGAGAAGGGTGGCTTAAAAGGAAGCACATTGAGATGGATGAAGAATTACTTAAGGGGGAGAGAAATAAGGACAATAGTTAAAGATATGAAGTCCAAGTGGAGAACAGTAGACAGCGGAGTGCCACAGGGGTCAGTATTGGCGCCAATACTTTTTCTCGTATATATAAATGACATGCCAGAGGGAGTGAACAGCTACATAAATCTGTTTGCGGACGATGCGAAACTGTGCAGAGTCATTAAACAAAAAGAGGATTGTGAAATACTACAGGAAGACTTAAACAAGATCTGGAAATGGAGCAAAAAATTGGAGATGGAATTCAATGTGGACAAAAGCCATGTCATGGAAATGGGAAAAAGTGAAAGACGACCAGTGGGAATCTATAAGATGGGAGATGGAGTAGAACTAGAAAAGTAAAAAGGAAAAGGACTTGGGAGTGACAATGGAAGAAAATAATCAACCGGTAAGCCATATTGATAGAATTTTCAGAGAGACGTATAATTTGCTAAGGAATATTGGAGTAGCATTTCACTCTATGGACAAGGAAATGATGAAGACATTGATAAGTACTAAAATAAGACCTAGATTGGAATATGCATGTGTTGTGTGGACTCCCCATAAAAAGAAACACATAAGAAAATTAGAGAGACTACAAAAAATGGCTACAAGAATGGTTCCAGAATTTAAAGGGATGACATATGAGGAGAGACTAAAGGCTATGGATCTACCAACCTTGGAGCAGAGAAGAGAGAGAGGGGATCTGATACAAGTTTATAAATTGATTAACGGAATGGATGAAGTGGATAATGAGAAACTGATCCTGAGAGAAGAATATGACTTTAGAAGCACAAGATCGCATAGTAAGAAACTAAGGAAGGGACGATGTCTGAGAGATGTTAAAAAAATTTAGTTTCCCGCAAAGATGTGTTGAGACTTGGAACAGTTTGAGTGAGGGAGTGGTGTCAGCAAAGAGCGTACGTAGTTTTAAAGAAAAATTGGATAAGTGTAGATATGGAGACGGGACCACACGAGCATAAAGCCCAGGCCCTGTAAAACTACAACTAGGTAAAACTAGGTAAATACACACACTCTCTCTCTCTCTCTCTAGATATATTATTATATCGACTCTCTCTCTCTCTCTCTCTCTCTCTCTCTCTCTCCAGTGATGCATTCCCTTATTTGAAATGCTTTAAGGTAAATAAAATATATAGATGAAGTGGAATGCAGCTTTCCATATTGGAAAGTGGCGCCTTTCATCCGCCAATGAGGTGGTGAGGGCGGCGTGTGTGTATCATGACGTCACGCCAGCGGTCACGGCCCACGGGACAAGCACTCAGCTGTCAGGAAGCAGCAGGTGTCATGGAAGGGCCCTGGTGGTGGACTGGTGGTTGAGGTTGATATGCCCAGCGTGAAAAGTGTGTGACTGGCTGAGTTTTGGTGCCTTGGGGTGGGCGTGGGATGTCTGGCGGGCGTGGTGACAGGAGTGATCCTTGGCACACATCGTTTCACCGAATTTATCCCACGCTGCTGGACTTTGAGGAATGTTGCATGTGTGTGTGTAGACGTTCCTCTATCTAATTGTGTCACTCGAAGCATAGACTGGTGTGTGTATGAGTGTGCTTATCTCCTATCTGTTCCTACATATCAGTTGATTTCTTTGTGTCTGCTTTCAGAGCAAGGAATGGACGTCAGCTGCTGGCTGAGGCTGCTGGACCACTTGTCACCACTCCCTTCCCTTTACTTTGACGCTCAGTTGGTGGCCCAAAGGAGGAAGATGGAAGCATGGACAGTTAACCATCGTCAACTGTCGTATAGAAGGTAAGGGACAGTGTTCATTAACTTAGTTGGATGTAGAGGGTCTTCCTCACAGTTGTGGTGGTCCACTGCTGCTGTCAGTCAGAAAGTCCCTCTTCAGAAGAGCCATCTGGTCTGACACAGAGTTAGAGACTGCCCTGCAGTAAGCTAACAAACGTGTTCAGACTCATTCACTCCGATTTTAGTGGTGTAAATGTCATGCACTGAATAATGTGGATTGATTGTACCATACATGTGCACCCTGCTGGAGGCTGACACATTAAGTTTCTCTCTCATATTTTCAATAGAGAGCTGTAATTGATCCACATCTGAGTGGATAAGTTGGTGTAAGTAGCGGGAGGTCTGAGATATACGTATGGTCCACTGTCACTTTAATAGCCAGTGCTAGGGGGTCGTCTTCCAAGCCACCTCATTTCTCCCACATGGTCAATAAAAAACTTTGTGTCTGTTTTACTAAAGCTTGCAAGGATGGGTAGCCAAGTTGAAGTAGGCAGAGGTCATTTGAGGTGGCCCTTCTGACAACCAATAGCTGTTTGATGGACCACATGTATTGCTTGGGAACAGGTTTTGCTTCACCGTTAAGCCAAGATTCACAACCGTCTGACAGGGTGGGTGGACGTCACGGCTGCCTTCAATACTTTGCACTGCCTGTCCTCCTCACTGCTCTTGATGACAAAGTATTGAGTTTCTTTTAAGTGTGAGTGTTTCAGTACTCTTGTTTTACTTGGCATGGCAGTTCTGGATGTGGACAGCAGCACAGTGTCATCCATCAGGACTAACACATGGAGACGGGCAAGGCATCCATCAGCGCCACAGTTTTGCTTGATAAGAGTTATTAAATCATTAACAAAAATAACAAACAGTAAGCAAGATGAGGAGCAGCCCTGACGTACACCAGTCGAGGCAGTGACAATTGCTACACCAACTAGCTATACATTGTGTTAACTTGTACACAGTGACTATAGCGAGCAACATTACCATCCCACAACCCAGTCTCTTCAAAATACAAAATAATTTGTTTCTTGGTAAGTTATCCTATGCGCGGGTAAAATATACAAAGTAATAAAAAGCTGAAATTTGTTCCGTGTAGCAACATCTGTCAACAAACGCAGTGCGACAATGTGTTCAAGGCATCCTGTGCCCACCACCTGGCTCCCTGCCTGCTGTCTGTCAGCCTTGAACCAATGGCTTAGTCTGTTGCAAAGCACCATGCCACACAACTTGGTCATGCTGTTGATTACTGTGAGGTTGGGTTAGGTTAGGTCGATTACTGTTATGCCTCCATCATTGTTAGCCAAAGCACGGGAACCTCGCTCAGAAGTGGTGAAGAGTTTGGCAGTCACCCATGGCCTGGGATATGTTGCAGATATAAAAATCTTGTTAAATAACATTGTTATACATATGAGCCATGTCACACACAGAAAGATGATTGAACAACCCGTTAAATAACATTGTTATACATATGAGCCATGTCACACACAGAAAGATGATTGAACAACCCTGGCAGCACACCACACCCTTGCTAATGTCAATGAAATGGTCTCATGGTACACAAAACTCAAGGTAAAAATGTGTCCCAGTACTGAAGGGTTTAAATAGTGAAGACTGGCCATGGCATTAATCTTGTATCCTCTATAGGCCTTTCTTAATGTCAATAAAATGGTCTAATGGTAAACAAATCTCTAGGTAGAAGTGTGTCCTAGTACTGAAGGGGTTAAAATAGTGGTAGTGGTGATGGTGTCAATAAAATGGTTTAATGGTACAAAAATCTCAAGGCAAAAATGTGTCCCAGTACTGAAGGGGTTCAAGAGTTGGTGGTGGTGGTGGTGGGGGTGTACTTGTGTTCCCTTGAATTAATGTACACAATACTTGTCAGTGTATGCGTGGCCAACTTATAAATTGTCAGACTTGTGCAATGTCACCTTTGTTAGACGTGATTCTCTCTCTCTCTCTCTCTCTCTCTCTCTCTCTCTCTCTCTCTCTCTCTCTCTCTCTCTCTCTCTCTCTCTCTCTCTCTCTCTCTCTCTCTCTCTCTCTCTCTCTCTCTCTCTCTCTCTCTCTCTCTCTCTCTCTCTCTCTCTCTCTCTCTCTCTCTCTCTCTCTCTCTCTCTCTCTCTCTCTCTCTCTCTCTCTCTCTCTCTCTCTCTCTCTCTCTCTCTCTCTCTCTCTCTCTCTCTCTCTCTCTCTCTCTCTCTCTCTCTCTCTCTCTCTCTCTCTCTCTCTCTCTCTCTCTCTCTCTCTCTCTCTCTCTCTCTCTCTCTCTCTCTCTCTCTCTCTCTCTCTCTCTCTCTCTCTCTCTCTCTCTCTCTCTCTCTCTCTCTCTCTCTCTCTCTCTCTCTCTCTCTCTCTCTCTCTCTCTCTCTCTCTCTCTCTCTCTCTCTCTCTCTCTCTCTCTTTGAGGACATTTTGAGGCAGTTTGGCATGTTTGGTGGGTATTTTAAAATAGTTTGGCATGTTTTAAGGGCATTTTAGATAGTTTGGTATGTCTTAAGGGCATTTTAGACAGTTTGGCATGTTTTGAGGGTATTATAAGACAGTTTAGAGGCCATGTTAGGACAGTTTGGTATGTTTTGAGGACATTTTGTTACAATTTGGCAGGTTTTGAGGCCAATTTATAACAGTTTGGCTGGTTTTGAGGGTATATTAAGATAATTTGAGAGGTTTTAAGGGAAATTGAAGACAGTTTGACAGGTTCTAAGGCCATTTTAAGACAGTTTGGCTGGTTATGAAGAGATTATAGGACAGTTTCAAATGTTTTGATGACATTTTAAGATACTTTGGCATATTTTGAGGGCATATTAAGACAGTTTGGCAGATTGTGAGTGCAATTTAAGACAGTTTGGCAGATTATGAGGGTATTTTAAGAGTTTGACATATATGAGGGCATATTGAGACAGTTTGGCATGTTTTAAGGGCATTTTAAGACAGTTTGTTTGGTTGAGTTGCGTTCAGTTCAGTTTACAACATAGTGAAGGTGACTCAATGTAAACAGTGCACCTCTCATTACAGGAAAGTCAAGCCAAGCCAAGCCAAGCCACAACACAACACAAGCCTTCTACAAGACCTACAGCCATCAGCAACACCCAGAGTACAAGACAATACCTGAGCCATGAAGAAGAGTTAGGATAGATTAGCAGTTTGTCATGTTTTTTTTTTTTTTTTTTTTTTTTTTTTTTTTTTTTTTCAAGGACATTTTAAAACAGTTTGGCATGTTTTTATGGTATTTTAAAACCATTTGGCATGTTTTTATGGTATTTTAAGACTATTTGGCATGTTTTTGATGGCATTTAAAGAAAGTTTGGCTGTGATAATACCATTTTATTGACATTAGGAAGGGTGTATGGAGGTGACAGTATCAATGGGCACAGTTTTCACTATTTTAATCCCCACATGAGTTTGTGAAGCAAGTGTTGGATTCTCAGGACAAAGATGCAGTGTGCTTGTTAAGAGATTCATTCAGCGCTCACTCAATCATTCACTTACTGAGCTCAGAGGGAATGAAGAATGTGCATTGTTGCTGCTTGTGTGTCAGTCAAAGGGCTATATTCACAAACAATTTACTCTCTCACCACGACTGTTTTCCAAGGCCACAGAGATGACTGGCAGGGTTTTCAAGAGTGTTTCTCCGGTTAATAATGTAGAAATGTAGTCACTCTGCCTGTAGAACCATAAAAACAAGATTAAAAACGCTTGATTCTCCACCATGACTATTTTCCAAGGCCAGAAATGATTGGCAGGGTTTTCAAGAATGTTTCTCCAGTTGATATTGTAAAAATCTTGTCATTCTGCCTTTAGAACTCTCTCTCTCTCTCTCTCTCTCTCTCTCTCTCTCTCTCTCTCTCTCTCTCTCTCTCTCTCTCTCTCTCTCTCTCTCTCTCTCTCTCTCTCTCTCTCTCTCTCTTATTATTGAAAGAGTTGGTTTGTAAGATTGTGTCACTTCAAAACCAAACATTTTCATCTTTGAATATTTGTTAACTTGAAAAATTGTTTAAGAATATTTTGTGAAGTTGAAAATTTGTTCAGATTTCCACAGTGAAGACTGGCCATTAATCCTCTGATGTTTATGGATCTTTGTTAATGGCAATGAAATGGTCTAATGGTACACAAATCTCAAGATAAAAATGTGTCCCAGTACTGAAGGGGTTAAATAGTGAAGACTGTGGCCATTGATCGTGTCACCTCCATAGACCCTTGCTAATGTAAATAAAATGGTCTAATGGTACACGAATGTCAAGGTAAAAATGTGTCCTAGTACTGAAGGGGTAAAAATAGTGGAGATTGTGGCCATTAATCTTCCGCCTTCTTTAGACCTTTCCAAGTGTCAATAAAATGGTCTAATGGTATCCAGATCTCAAGGTAGAAATGTGTCCCATTACTGAAGGGGTTAAAATAGTGAAGACTGTGGCCATCATTCTTCTGCCCTCTATAGACCTTTCCTAATGTCAATAAAATGTCTAATGGTACACAAATCTCAAGGTAAAAATGTGTCTCAGTATTGAAGGGGTTAAGATAGTGAAGAATGTGGCCATTAGTCTTCTGACGTCTATAGATCTTTTCTACTGTCAATAAAATGGTCTAATGGTACACAGATCTCAAGATGTCCCAGTATTGAAAGGGTTGAAATAATGAAGAATGTGGCCATTAATCTTCTGACCTCTGTAAACGTTTCCTAATGTCAATAAAATGGTCTAATGGTACACAAATGTTAAAGTAAAATTTGTCCCAGTACTGATGGCGTAAAATGGTGAAGACTGTGGCCATTAATCTTCTGATGTATATAAGCTTTTCCTAATGTCAATAAAATGGTCTAATGGTACACAGATCTCAGGGTAAAATGTGTCTCAATACTGAAGGGGTTGAAATAGTGAAGACTGTGGCCATTAATCTTGTGATCTCCATACACCTCTCCTAATGTCAATAAAATGGTCTTAATGGTACACAAATCTCAAGGTAAAATGTCTCCTAGTACTGAAGGGGTTAAAATAGGAAAAGACTGGCCATTA
>NC_059280.1:2702455-2704955 GCF_017591435.1 Portunus trituberculatus
TAGGTAACAGGTCAATGCTCTAGAGAGTAGAAGCACGTAAATAAACAAGTAAAGGAAATATTCAGTCTTTAACATTTTCTTTTGACGTTATGAAACTATCCTCGGTACTTAAAAACTGTGTGTGTGTGTGTGTGTGTGTGTGTGTGTGTGTGTGTGTGTGTGTGTGTGTGTGTGTGTGTGTGTGTGTGTGTGTGTGTGTGTGTGTGTGTGTGTGTGTATTCGTGTGTTTGGGAAGCGGTTGGTTTTCATATTACAGCAAGCTATCATTTCTTCAGGCAGTAAGTAGACTAGCAACAGAAGCTTTCAAGTTCAGAGGGACACAAAGCCTAGCAATCTCGACTCATTGTTCCACTCTTATTAGCAGGAAACAATGCACACCAAACCCTAGTGATCCTCCTCAACAAGAGCACGGCAGTGGGTGAGTGTTGGCGGCTTGCGGGGGGCACTGCAGGCTTCACTGCGGTACACGACTCGAGCGTAACGGCGTGCGATAACTTCTGAATTAAACATGAACGTGAATATCGCACATTCCAAGCATAAGGGAGCACTTCATTAAAATTTTCTAAGATTTCACACATGCGCAGGTTGATTCTTAATGTGTGAAATGCGGCGCACATCCCACGGAGCCACTTAGGGTAATGTTTGACGTTAACAATTACAAACAATTCTACATGTGGCAAATAAAGTTTCACTAATGATTGTCGCAGCAAACTATCTGATTATAATTAATGTTGCGCCATTATATTGTGTATTGATTACATGCACACATACACCTGAACCTATTATGTTTCTGCGAAGGTATAGAAATCACAAGTCTCTCTCTCTCTCTCTCTCTCTCTCTCTCTCTCTCTCTCTCTCTCTCTCTCTCTCTGTCGCTGAAAAATAACTGCATCCCTCTGTTGTGGTGTAGCGCAGACTCACACATGTCAAGGCTTTTGAATGTGTTTGCACGTCAGCAACAGTCCCGCGATGCTGCTGGTTATCGACATACCTATATCAAGTAACACACACACACACACACACACACACACACACACACACACACACACACACACACACACACACACACACACACAAGCGTAGTAGACATCCTATATTGCTGAATCTCTCTCTCTCTCTCTCTCTCTCTCTCTCTCTCTCTCTCTCTCTCTCTCTCTCTCTCTCTCTGCATGTCTGCATTCACTTTCTCAATTAAAACGGACAGTATATCCTTTTTGTTTCTTTCTCACTCAGCCAGACAAGTTTTCAAGTCTTTTCCTCACAAATTCATGCAGGGAGATTCCAAACCTTTCCTGCTTTTATCCTGCAGCTTTCGACACTCATGCATGCAATATGTTTACTGGGAATTTTTTCATATCCTCTTGTGCTTTTAACTTGGGATTTCCACATCGTATCTTCTCTTTTTTTTTCAATTGTTTGTCACATCATTTCTTTCCTTAACACGAGTCAACGTGGATATTTTCAACGCATGAAGTTTTTCCAACGTTTTGATAGAATTCCCAATAGCAGAGAATGGTGTCCGTTTATTCATTGCTTTTCTCGTTTCGTAATTTTTTTATCGGTATATAAGAAATTAACATAACAAATAAGGAAAGCTAAAAATAGTTGTTGTCTAAATCTGAAATTGCAGCGCCACAGTGCTACAGGGATGGCTACAATGAATGCAGTGCCTGACAGATTGCGTATGAATATAACAATGATATACACGCATCACCACTGTCTTTACTTGAAGAAGGGAAAACGACTGCGAAATAAAAATAATTCTATTTCTGCTTATTTAGAACCTCCACTTACATGCATATCTCTATCAAAAAATATATTTCATTAAAACCAAAAAAGCAGTTATAGTGTGAACTTCCCGATTAAATTTGCTACAAAAAATAAAAAAAAAGTACATTAAAGAAAACACAAAGACATATTAGCAACCCGGAACCTTCCAAGATCTAAGAATGAATCTGAATAAGCGGTCAAACATAGAGGAAGTCCCACAAGCGGCAGCCACTCGCACTGTGACCACTTCTGTGTGACATAACTGGGTGAATCAATAGACCGGATTTAGGTAAACAAAGGACCCGTGATTCAATGTTACTTGAGTGGGAGTGGCCAGTGTGAAGCGGAAGGGAAAAAATGTATATGCTGTGGTTTATTTCATTTTTTTTATTATTACTTTTTATTTTAATGGAAGATGTACCACACTATTCTCTCTCTCTCTCTCTCTCTCTCTCTCTCTCTCTCTCTCTCTCCTAATCAAAGACACTAACTACATCGAACAAACACCAATAACTCAAGGTTCTCAGTATCATAATATACTTTTATGTAGACCCCAAAACCCCAAACCCCAAAACAAAAAATTTTTTTTCCCCCCTTTTTTTTCCCTTTTTTTTAAAAAAATTTTAAAAAAAAAGAAATTACCCCTTTTTTTTCCAAAAAAATTTTAATTTTTAAAAAATGGGAACCCCAAACCCCCCCCCCCTCTTTTCCTTTTTTTCCCCCAAAAAAA
>NC_059280.1:2709501-2718283 GCF_017591435.1 Portunus trituberculatus
AAAACAAATGATTACACAATTTCTGTTTAAGGAACTGAAATATGTCAAAAAGGTTATTTTGGTGTTTTCCAGCATTTTATGCACCAAAACTCAGAAATGCTGGCAAAACACTATATTTGCTAAAATGTCTTATTTATGTGTTTTCAGGTGTTTTATGAAAAAAAAACGATTGAAAATTTTGTATATTCAAGTAATTTTACATTTTTATGCCTCAGAACGATAAAATTGCTGAAAACAAGGCAATATAGAGAAACCAAAGAAAGAGGAACAAAAAAGTGTTATTTTAGTAGTTTTCAGCTTTTTTGCACCAAAACACAGAAAAGCAGCAAAACGCATGAATAACAAACACTATTTGCTTAAAGAACTGATATATGTCAAATATGGGTTATTTTGGTGTTTTCAAATATTCTATGCACCAAAACTCAGAAATGCTGGCAAAACACTGTATTTGTTAAAATGTCTTATTTATGTGTTTTTAAGGTGTTTTATGAAAAAAAAAAGTTTTTCCTAAAACACCTTAACAACACATATAAATAAGATGTTTTAACAAATATAGTGTTTTGCCAGCATTTCCCAGTGTTTGGTGTATAAAATGGTGGAATACACCAATATAACCCATGTTTGGTATATTTCTGTTCCGTAAACAAATATTGTGTAATCATTTGTTTTCCTGCATTTCTGTGTTTTGGTGCAAAAAGCTGAAAACTACTAAAATAATAAGTTTTTCTTACTTTTACTTTTGTTTCTGTATATTGCCTTGTTTTCATCAATTTTATCATTTTGAGACACAGGTAACAATGGAAAATTAATTCAATATACAAAATTTCCAATCGAGATAGTTTTTTTTCATAAAACATCTTATCTTTCATTTCCTATATTGGCTTGTTTTCACACCTAAACACAAAATGCAATCAAAACGCATCATTACACATTATTTGTTTAAGGAAGTGAAATATGTCAAAATGAGTTATTATATTGTTTTCCAGCATTTTCTGCACTACAACAAAGAAATGCAGGCAAAACACTATATTTGTTGAAACGTCTTATTTATGTGTTTTGAAGGTGTTTTATGAAAAAAGACTATCTCCATTGAAGATTGTTTATATTCAAGTCATTTTACATTTTTATGCTTCAAAACGATAGAATTGATGAAAACAAGCCAATATAGAGAAACCAAAGTAAAAGTAACAATAATAACAGGTTATTTTAGTAGTTTCACTATTTTTTGCACTAAAACACAGAAATGCTGGCAAAACGCATCATAAAACACTATTTGTTTAGGAAACTGAATTATGTCTACAATGGGTTATTTTGGTGTTTTCCACCATTTTATGCACCAAAACTCAGAAATGCAGGAAAAACACTATATTTGTTATAATGTCTTATTTATGTGTTTTTCAGGTGTTTTATGAAGGAAAAAAAAAAAAAAAAAAACTATCCAGATTGAAAGCTTTGTATATAGAAGTGATTTTATATTGTTATGCTTGAAAGCAATAAAATTGATGAAAACAAGCCAATATAGAGAAAACCAAAGTAAAAGTCAGAAAAACGTGTTATTTAAGTATTCTTAAGCTTTTTTTTCACCAAAACACAGAAATGCAGGAAAAACAAATGATTACACAATTTCTGTTTAAGGAACTGAAATATGTCAAAAAAAGGTTATTTTGGTGTTTTCCAGCATTTTATGCACCAAAACTCAGAAATGCTGGCAAAACACTATATTTGCTAAAATGTCTTATTTATGTGTTTTCAGGTGTTTTATGAAAAAAAAACGATTGAAAATTTTGTATATTCAAGTAATTTTACATTTTTATGCCTCAGAACGATAAAATTGCTGAAAACAAGGCAATATAGAGAAACCAAAGAAAGAGGAACAAAAAAGTGTTATTTTAGTAGTTTTCAGCTTTTTTGCACCAAAACACAGAAAAGCAGCAAAACGCATGAATAACAAACACTATTTGCTTAAAGAACTGATATATGTCAAATATGGGTTATTTTGGTGTTTTCAAATATTCTATGCACCAAAACTCAGAAATGCTGGCAAAACACTGTATTTGTTAAAATGTCTTATTTATGTGTTTTTAAGGTGTTTTATGAAAAAAAAAGTTTTTTCCTAAAACACCTTAACAACACATATAAATAAGATGTTTTAACAAATATAGTGTTTTGCCAGCATTTCCGAGTGTTTGGTGTATAAAATGGTGGAATACACCAATATAACCCATGTTTGGTATATTTCTGTTCCGTAAACAAATATTGTGTAATCATTTGTTTTCCTGCATTTCTGTGTTTTGGTGCAAAAAGCTGAAAACTACTAAAATAATAAGTTTTTCTTACTTTTACTTTTGTTTCTGTATATTGCCTTGTTTTCATCAATTTTATCATTTTGAGACACAGGTAACAATGGAAAATTAATTCAATATACAAAATTTCCAATCGAGATAGTTTTTTTTCATAAAACATCTTAATAGCACATAAATAAGATGTTTAAAGAAATATAGTCTTTTGCGTGCATTTTTGAGTTTTTGTGGATAAAATGCTTGAAAACACCTTAATAACTCATTTTTGACATATTTCAGTTCCTTAAACAAATAGTGTGTAATCCTGCGTTTTGTCTGCATTGCTGTGTTTTGGTGCAAAGATGAAGACTACTAAAATAACACATTTTTCTTACTTTTCTTTCATTTCCCTATATTGGCTTGTTTTCACACCTAAACACAAAAATGCAATCAAAACGCATCATTACACATTATTTGTTTAAGGAAGTGAAATATGTCAAAAATGAGTTATTATATTGTTTTCCAGCATTTTCTGCACTACAACAAAGAAATGCAGGCAAAACACTATATTTGTTGAAACGTCTTATTTATGTGTTTTGAAGGTGTTTTATGAAAAAAGACTATCTCCATTGAAGATTGTTTATATTCAAGTCATTTTACATTTTTATGCTTCAAAACGATAGAATTGATGAAAACAAGCCAATATAGAGAAACCAAAGTAAAAGTAACAATAATAACAGGTTATTTTAGTAGTTTCACTATTTTTTGCACTAAAACACAGAAATGCTGGCAAAACGCATCATAAAACACTATTTGTTTAGGAAACTGAATTATGTCTACAATGGGTTATTTTGGTGTTTTCCACCATTTTATGCACCAAAACTCAGAAATGCAGGAAAAACACTATATTTGTTATAATGTCTTATTTATGTGTTTTTCAGGTGTTTTATGAAGGAAAAAAAAAAAAAAAAAACTATCCAGATTGAAAGCTTTGTATATAGAAGTGATTTTATATTGTTATGCTTGAAAGCAATAAAATTGATGAAAACAAGCCAATATAGAGAAAACCAAAGTAAAAGTCAGAAAAACGTGTTATTTAAGTATTCTTAAGCTTTTTTTTCACCAAAACACAGAAATGCAGGAAAAACAAATGATTACACAATTTCTGTTTAAGGAACTGAAATATGTCAAAAAAAGGTTATTTTGGTGTTTTCCAGCATTTTATGCACCAAAACTCAGAAATGCTGGCAAAACACTATATTTGCTAAAATGTCTTATTTATGTGTTTTCAGGTGTTTTATGAAAAAAAAAACGATTGAAAATTTTGGGTTATTTTGGTGTTTTCAAATATTCTATGCACCAAAACTCAGAAATGCTGGCAAAACACTGTATTTGTTAAAATGTCTTATTTATGTGTTTTAAGGTGTTTTATGAAAAAAAGTTTTTCCTAAAACACCTTAACAACACATATAAATAAGATGTTTTAACAAATATAGTGTTTGCCAGCATTTGAGTGTTGGTGTATAAAATGGTGGAATACACCAATATAACCCATGTTTGGTATATTTCTGTTCCGTAAACAAATATTGTGTAATCATTTGTTTTTCCTGCATTTCTGTGTTTTGGTGCAAAAAAAGCTGAAAACTACTAAAATAATAAGTTTTTCTTACTTTTACTTTTGTTTCTGTATATTGCCTTGTTTTCATCAATTTTATCATTTTGAGACACAGGTAACAATGGAAAATTAATTCAATATACAAAATTTCCAATCGAGATAGTTTTTTTTTTCATAAAACATCTTAATAGCACATAAATAAGATGTTTAAAGAAATATAGTCTTTTGCGTGCATTTTTTTATTTTGTGTAAATGAAAACAAAAAATCACCTTAAAAAATCATGTTGACATATTTCAGTTGCTTAAATAAACAGTGTGTATTCCTGCTTTTTGTCTGCATTCCTGTGTTTTGGTGCAAAGATGAAGACTACTAAAATAACACATTTTTCATACTTTTCTTTCATGTCCTATATTGGAGTGTTTTCACACCTAAACACAAAATGCATTCAAAACGCATCATTACAATTATTTGTTTAAGGAAGTGAAATATGTCAAAATGAGTTATTATATTGTTTTCCAGCATTTTCTGCACTACAACAAAGAAATGCAGGCAAAACACTATATTTGTTAAAACGTTTTATTTTTGTGTTTTTGAAGGTGTTTTATGAAAAAAGACTATCTCCATTGAAGATTGTTTATATTCAAGTCATTTTACATTTTTATGCTTCAAAACGATAGAATTGATGAAAACAAGCCAATACAGATAAGGTACAGTAAAAGTAACAATAATAACAGGTTATTTTAGTAGTTTCACTATTTTTTGCACTAAAACACAGAAATGCTGGCAAAACGCATCATAAAACACTATTTGTTTAATTAACTGAATTATGTCTACAATGGGTTATTTTAGTGTATTCCAGCATTTTATACACCAAAACTCAGAAATGCAGGAAAAACACTATATTTGTTAAAACGTCTTATTTATGTGTTTTAAGGTGTTTTGTGAAAAAAAAAAAAAAAAACTATCCAGATTGAAATTTTGTATATAGAAGTCATTTTACATTGTTATGCTTGAAAGCAATAAAATTGATGAAAACAAGCCAATATAGAGAAAACCAAAGTAAAAGTCAGAAAAACGTGTTATTTAAGTATTTTTCAGCTTTTTTTCACCAAAACACAGAAATGCAGGCAAAACACACAATTACACTCTTTGTTTAAGGAACTGAAATATGTCAAAAACTTGGTTATTTTGGTGTTTTCCAGCATTTTATGCACCAAAACTTAGAAATGCTGGCAAAACACTATATTTGCTAAAACGTCTTATTTATGTGTTTTCAGGTGTTTTATGAAAAAAAAAAAACTACGTCGATTGAAAATTTTGTATATTCAAGTCATTTTACATTTTTATGCCTCAAAACGATAAAATTGCTGAAAACAAGCCAATATAGAGAAACCAAAGTAAGAGGAACAAAAAGTGTTATTTTAGTAGGTTTTCAGCTTTTTTTGCACCAAAACACAGAAAAGCAGCAAAACGCATGAATAACAAACACTATTTGCTTAAAGAACTGATATATGTAAAATATGGGTTATTTTGGTGTTTTCAAATATTCTATGCACCAAAACTCAGAAATGCTGGCAAAACACTGTATTTGTTAAAATGTCTTATTTATGTGTTTTAAGGTGTTTTATGAAAAAAAAAGTTTTCGATAAAACATTTTGTATGTATTAAATAATTTTTTAACATTGTTAGTGCATTTCAACGGTGTATAAAATGGATGAATATAAGCCAATAGAACCCATATATTTCTGTTCCGAACAAATATAGTGTTATTTTGTTTTTCTGCTTTGCAGTTTTTGCAAAATGAAACTACTAAAATAATAACCATTTTTTTACTTTTTTTCTGTATATTGCATTGTTTTCACCAATTTTATCATTTTGAAACAGGTAATATGGAAAAAACATTCACATTTGTTAAAACGTCCAATCGATTTTTTTTTTTTATGAAACATTTTTCATATAGCACATCAATAAAATGTTTAAAGAAATATAGTCTTTGCGACATTTTTGAGTTTTGTGGATAAAATGCTTGAAAACACCTTAATAACTCATTTTTGACATATTTTGTTCCTTAAACAAATAGTGTGTAATCCTGCGTTTTGTCTGCATTGCTGTGTTTTGGTGCAAAGATGAAGACTACTAAAATAACACATTTTTCTTACTTTTCTTTCATTTCCTATATTGGCTTGTTTTCACACCTAAACACAAACAATAAAAAAATATCAAAATATTATACATTATTTGTTTAAGGAAGTGACATATGTCAAAATGAGTTATTATATTGTTTTCCATCATATCATGCACTACAACTCAAAAAATGCAGATAAAAATACTATATATGTTAAAACGTGTTTTTTTGTGTGTTTTGAAGGTGTTTTATGAAAAAGACTATCTCCATTGAAGATTGTTTATATTCAAGTAATTTTACATTTTTTGCTTCAAAACGATAAAATTGATGAAAACAAGCCAGAATATAGAGAAACCAATGTAAAATAACAATAATAACAGGTTATTTTAGTAGTTTCACCATTTTTTGCACTAAAACACAGAAATGCTGGCAAAACGCATCATAAAACACTATTTGTTTAGGAAACTGAATTATGTCTACAATGGGTTATTTTGGTGTTTTCCACCATTTTATGCACCAAAACTTAGAAATGCAGGAAAAACACTATATTTGTTATAATGTCTTATTTATGTGTTTTTCAGGTGTTTTATGAAGGAAAAAAAAAAAAAAAAAACTATCCAGATTGAAAGCTTTGTATATAGAAGTGATTTTATATTGTTATGCTTGAAAGCAATAAAATTGATGAAAACAAGCCAATATAGAGAAACCAAAGTAAAAGTCAGAAAAACGTGTTATTTAAGTATTCTTAAGCTTTTTTCACCAAAACACAGAAATGCAGGAAAAACAAATGATTACACAATTTCTGTTTAAGGAACTGAAATATGTCAAAAACGGGTTATTTTGGTGTTTTCAGCATTTTATGCACCAAAACTCAGAAATGCAGATAAAACACTATATTTGTTAAAATGTCTTATTTATGTGTTTTAAGCTATTTTATGAAAAAAAAAAAAAAAAAACTGATTGAATGTGAAAATTTTGTATATTCAAGTCATTTTACATTTTATGCTTCAAAATGATAAAATTCATGAAAACAAGCCAATATAGAGAAACCAAAGAAAGAAGTATGAAAAACTTGTTAGTTTAGTAGTTTTCAGCTTTTTTTGCACCAAAACACAGAAATGCAGGCAAAACGCATGATTAAACAATATTTGTTTAAGGAACTGATATACTATGTCAAAAACAGGTTATTTTGGTGTTTTCCAGCATTTTATGCACCAAAACTCAGAAAAGCAGGCAAAACATTATATTTCTTATAATGTCTTATTTATGTGTTTTCAGGTGTTTTATGAAAAAAAAATTATCGATTGAAAATTTTTTATATTCAAGTCATTTTAAGTAATTTTACATTTATAAAAACCAAGAAAGAACGATAAAGTTGCTGAACATTATTTGTTTTCAATAAATATGCACCAAACCAAAGAAAGAGGAACACAAAGTGTTAAATGTCTTAGTAGTGTTTCAGCTGTTTATGAACCAAAAAGCTGAAAACACTAACAAATACGATGTTTTAATATACTTTTGTGTATATATTGTTTATATTTCTGTTCCGTAAACAAATATTGTGTAATCATTTAATTTGCATTTCTGTTTTGGTGCAAAATTACTAATAAGTGTCTTACTTTTACTTTTGATATTGCCTTTTTCACCAATATCATTTTGAGAACAGGTAATGGAATTTATAAAATTTCCAATAATTTGTTCATAAAACATCTTAATATAAATAAGATGTTTTTTTATGGAGTCTATATATTGCGGTTTGAGTTTTGTGGATCAAAATGCTTGAAATGACTATATATAGACATGTCTCAGTTAAATTTATAGTGTAAGCATGCGACTTGTATGCATAACTGTGTTTTGGTGCAAAAATGATGACTACTAAAGTCACAGAGTGTTGGTACTTTTCTTTCATTTCCTATATTGGCTTGTTTTCACACCTAAACACAGAAATGCAGGAAAAACAAATGATTACACAATTTCTGTTTAAGGAACTGAAATATGTCAAAAATGAGTTATTTTGGTGTTTTCCAGCATTTTATGCACCAAAACTCAGAAATGCAGGCAAAACACTATATTTGCTAAAATGTCTTATTTATGTGTTTTCAGGTGTTTTATGAAAAAAAAAACGATTGAAAATTTTGTATATTCAAGTAATTTTACATTTTTATGCCTCAGAACGATAAAATTGATGAAAACAAGGCAATATAGAGAAACCAAAGAAAGAGGAACAAAAAAGTGTTATTTTAGTAGTTTTCAGCTTTTTTTTGCACCAAAACACAGAAAAGCAGGAAAACGCATGAATAACAAACACTATTTGCTTAAAGAACTGATATATGTCAAATATGGGTTATTTTGGTGTTTTCCAATATTTTATGCACCAAAACTCAGAAATGCTGGCAAAACACTATATTTGTTAAAATGTCTTATTTATGTGTTTTAAGGTGTTTTATGAAAAAAAAAAGTTTTTCATAAAACACCTTAACAACATATAAATAAGATGTTTTAACAAATATAGTGTTTGCCTGCATTTCGAGTGTTTGGTGTATAAAATGAAATATAGTCTTTTGCGTGCATTTTTGAGTTTTTGTGGATAAAATGCTTGAAAACACCTTAATAACTCATTTTTGACATATTTCAGTTCCTTAAACAAATAGTGTGTAATCCTGCGTTTTGTCTGCATTGCTGTGTTTTGGTGCAAAGATGAAGACTACTAAAATAACACATTTTTCTTACTTTTCTTTCATTTCCCTATATTGGCTTGTTTT
>NC_059280.1:2718783-2735539 GCF_017591435.1 Portunus trituberculatus
TTGGGGAAGGAAAATCAGAAATACTGTATGTTAAGATGCATATTAACAAAAGGAGTTAACAATCATTGGAACATATGTGCCACCAAAACAAACTCATGGACTAACCAAGAATATAGAGACATGATAGATGACACAATAAGGAGTCTTACAAGAATCATTATGGAAAGGAGAAAAGTGATATTGATAGGAGATTTCAACTGTAAGGAGGTAGACTGGGAAAATTATGAAAGTGGTATGGGGGAAGATGCCTGGGGAGATAGATTCCTGAACCTAATGATAGATAATTTGATGGTCCAAAGAGTAAAGGAAAACACAAGATTCAGAGGAAATGATGAGCTGGCAAGATTAGACCTAGTTTTTACAAGGGTTATACCAATTAACGATGATATAAGATACAAGTGCCCATTGGGAAAGAGTGACCATGTAATATTAGAGATGGATATAGAAGAAGGAAAGGAAGATAGAGATGAATCATACAAAGGAGACCGATTAAATTACAGAAAGGCTGATATTGAGAATCTCAAGAACTATTTCTAAAACGTAAACTGGGAGGAGATGGAAAACTCATTAACGGTTCAAGAGAAATATAACTTATTTTTGGAAATATACAAAACTGGGGTCAGGGAATATGTCCCGAAATATAGACCTAAAGAAGAAGGAAAGAAAGATTGGTTTAATGCAAGATGTGCTAGGGCAAAGGAGAAACGAGATGGAGCATGGAAAAGGTGGAGAAGAAACAGAAATCCAGAAAATAAGGAAAACTTCAAAACAGCAAGAAATGAATATGCTAAGGTGAGAAAGGAAGAAGAAAAGAACTATGAAAAGGACATTGTCGAAAAATGTAAGGAACAACCAAAATTGTTCTACAGATTCATAAATGGAAAAATAAGACAAAGAAACAATAGAAAGGTTAAAAGGAGAGAACGGAATGGTGGAAGACCCAAAAAGTATGGCAGAACTGTTAAATAGTAAATTTCATGAGGTCTTTACTAAGGAATCCAAATTTGAAAGACCACAGGGTAATAGAGAGACTGTCTATATGAAAGAGATTAAAGTAACCAAGCTTGAAATAAAAAGTTGATGACGGAATTGGATGAGGAAAAGGCAATGGGACCGGATGAAGTCTCAGGCAGAATACTGAAAGAATGTAGGAAGAACTAGCAAGTCCAATATACAACATCATAAAATGCTCAATTGAAAATGGAACAGTGCCAGTGGAGTGAAAAAGAGCTGAGGTGGTTCCCATATATAAGAGCGGAAGAGGAAGAACCTTTAAATTACAGACCGGTATCACTAACTAGTGTAATATGCAAGATGTGTGAAAAAGTAATAAAGAAGCAATGGATTGAGTTTCTTGAATACAACAAAATATTATCAAATAGCCAATTTGGTTTTAGAAAAGGTCGGTCATGTGTAACAAATTTATTGAGTTTCTATTCTAGAATAGTTGATAGAGTACAAGAGAGAGAGGGAGAGGGATGGGTTGACTGTATTTATTTAGATCTAAAAAAGGCGTTTGATAAAGTGCCACATGCAAGATTACTATGGAAGTTAGACAAGAAGGGTGGCTTAAAAGGAAGCACATTGAGATGGATGAAGAATTACTTAAGGGGGAGAGAAATAAGGACGATAGTTAAAGATATGAAGTCCAAGTGGAGAACAGTAGACAGCGGAGTGCCACAGGGTCAGTATTGGCACCAATACTTTTTCTCGTATATATAAATGACATGCCAGAGGAGTGAACTGCTACATAAATCTGTTTGCGGACGATGCGAAACTGTGCAGAGTCATTAAACAAAAAGAGGATTGTGAAATACTACAGGAAGACTTAAACAAGATCTGGAAATGGAGCAAAAAATGGGAGATGGAATTCAATGTGGACAAAAGCCATGTCATGGAAATGGGAAAAAGTGAAAGACGACCAGTGGGAATCTATAAGATGAGAGATGGAGTAGAACTTGAAAAAGTAAAAAGGAAAAGGACTTGGGAGTGACAATGGAAGAAAATAATCAACCAGTAAGCCATATTGATAGAATTTTCAGAGAGACGTATAATTTGCTAAGGAATATTGGAGTAGCATTTCACTATATGGACAAGGAAATGATGAAGAAATTGATAAGTACTAAAATAAGACCTAGATTGGAATATGCAAGAGTTGTGTGGACTCCCATAAAAGAAACACATAAGAAAATTAAAGACTACAAAAATGGCTACAAGAATGGTTCCAGAATTTAAAGGGATGACATATGAGGAGAGACTAAAGGCAATGGATCTACCAACCTTGGAGCAGAGAAGAGAGAGGGATCTGATACAAGTTTATAAATTGATTAACGGAATGGATGAAGTGGATAATGAGAAACTGATCCTGAGAGAAGAATATGACTTTAGAAGCACAAGATCGCATAGTAAAAACTAAGGAAGGGACGATGTCTGAGAGATGTTAAAAATTTAGTTTCCGCAAAGATGTGTTGAGACTTGGAACAGTTTGAGTGAGGAAGTGGTATCAGCAAAGAGTGTACATAGTTTTAAAGAAAAATTGGATAAGTGTAGATATGGAGACGGGACCACACGAGCATAAAGCCCAGGCCCTGTAAAACTACAACTAGGTAAATACAACTAGGTAAATACACACACACACACACACACACACACACACACACACACACACACACACACACACACACACACACACACACACACACACACACACACACAAATACAGGAAAGAGATGGTTGGGCTGATGGAATATATCTGGATTTAAAAAGGCCTTTGATAAGGTACCACCAGAGACTGATCTGGAAACTTGAAATGGTAGGAGGAGTGCATGGCAGTTTACTAAAATGGATGGAAGACTTTTGGTAGGAAGAGAAATGAGAACAATAATTAAGGACAGACCATCAGAATGGGGATTGGTGGAGAGTGGAGTTCCACAGGGATCAGTGTTGGCACCAGTAATGTTCGCAGTCTACATAAATGACATGGTGGATGGGGTGTCCAGTTATGTGAGCCTATTTGCAGACGATGCAAAATTGTTACGAAAAGTGAGATGTGACAAAGATTGCGAACTACTCCAGGAAGACTTGGACAGAATATGGAAATGGAGCTGTACATGGCAAATGGAGTTCAACACGACAAAATGCAAGAAAATAGAGTTTGGCAAGAGTGAAAGAAGAATCAGGAGTATGTACAAGATAGGAAATGAAGACATAAAACCAGTCATGAAGAAAAGACCTTGGGGTGACAATTACCAATGACCTATCGCCAGAGAGACATATAAACAAAATAATTGGAAGTATTGAACTTATTGAGGAACATAAGAGTGGCGTTCGTATATCTAGATGAAGAAATGATGAAGAAAATAATTACTGCAATGATAAGACCGAGGCTTGAATATGCAACAATACAGTGGGCTCCGAACTTAAAGAAACACATAAGGAAACTAGAGAAAGTACAGAGGGCTGCAACGAAAATGGTGCCTGACTTAAGAGATTTGACTTATGAAGACACACACACACACCAATTTGGGAAATAATTACAAGTTCACTAAATGAAGTGAAAGTTCCACTAGAATGGAAGACAGCCAAGGTAATACCGATATTTAAAGGACGAAAGGCAACTGAATCACTAAACTACAGACCAGGATCACTTACAAGCAATTTGGGGAAGTTGTGTCAGATAATTATCAAAGAAAAATGGGTTAAACATCTGGAAGAAGAAAAAGTCATATAGAACAGACAATTTGGGTTCAGGACAGGACAGTCATGTGTATCAAACTTATTAAGCTTCTACTCGAGAGTTACAGAAGGACTGGAAAGCAGAGACGGATGGTAGACACAGTATACCTGGACATAAAAAAGGGTTTTGATAAAGTCCCTCATGAAAGATTACTTTAGAAACTAGAGAACATAGGAGGATCACAAGGAACCTTATCAGAATGGATAAGGGATTATTTGAAGGACAGGGAAATGAGAACTGTGATCAGAGATACATACTCAACTTGGAACTGTGATCAGAGATACATACTCAACTTGGAACTGTGATCAGAGATACATACTCAACTTGGGGTTAAGTAACCAGCAGAGTGCAACAAGGGTCAGTCTAAGCCCCCATTATGTTCCAGATTTATGTAAACGACATTCACAATGGGGTAAACAGTTATATTAATCTATTTGCTGATGATGCAAAGCTGCTAAGAGTTATCAAAACTAGGGAGGACGTTTTGCTGTTACAACAGGAAGATATAAACAAGATCTATGAATGGAGCAGGAAGTGGAAATTGGAGTTTAATGCCAAGAAATGTCACGTAATGGAACTAAGAAAGAGTAAGACAAGACCAGTATGGAACTACCTGATGGATAAGGAACAAATAATGAAGACTAAAGAGGAAAAAGATCTGGGAGTGATTATACAGGAAAATCTGAACCCAAAAAACACATAAGCAAGATATTTGGATTATCATGTAAAATGTTGACAAATATAAGAATGACATTTCAATTCATGGACAAAGATATGATGAAAAAAATCATCACAAGCATGATACGCCCAAGGCTGGAATATGCAGCTGTGGTGTGGTCTCCACGAGTTCTGAAAAGGATATAAGAAGATTAGAACAGATACAGAAAATTGCTAAAAAGATGGTGTCAGAACTAAAGGATCTAATATACAAAGAATGGTTGAAGGAAATGTGACTGCCGACCTTACAAGATAGAAGAGAATGAGACGACCTAATAACAATGTACAAGATAGTCAATGGCATTGAAAAAAATAGACAAGGAAGACCTGGTGCTTGTGATGGCGGTGGACAAAACGGGTGTGGTGACTTCAAATGAATCGGCGTGTCGTTTTCTGCGGACCTGCAAATATTTGGTTAGGTTAAATTAGGTTAGTTAAATATAAATAAATAAATAAATAAAATTACAAGGTTAGGTTAGATTGAAAAAGGAATATGACATCCAAACAACAAGATCACATAGTAAAAAGCTAAGGAAGGCAAGACGTTTGAGAGATGTTAAAAAATAGAGTTTCCTGCAAAGATGTGTTGAGACGTGGAACAGTTTGGGTGAAGAACTGGTGTCAGCAACGAGTGTGCAGAGTTTGAAAGAAGAATTGGATAAGTGTAGATATGGAGACGGGGCCACACCAGTGTAAAGTCCAGGCCCTGTAAAACTACAACTAGGTAAATACAACTAGGTAAATACACACACACACCTGTTGTATAGTATTTGCAGTGGCCTGGGCGAGTAGTGTAGACTCGTTTTTCATGAAATCAAGTGTTAGAGAATCATGAGTAAAGAAGAAATTCCATCAAAATGCAGGTATGAGACTACGGAAAGAATGAAAGAAGATGATGACTATGTTGATGAGGGAGTAAGTGCATTCGAAGGTTTAGATACAGCAAATACTTCACTATTTAAACAAATAGTGTGTAATCAAGCGTTTTGTCTACATTTCTGTGTTTTGGTGTAAAAAAGGATGAAAACTGTTAAAATAACATGTTTTTGTTACTTTTACTTTAATATCTCTATATTGGCTTGTTTTCGCACTAAAACACAAAAATGCACACAAAACGCATCATTATACACTATTTGTTTAAGGAAGTGAAATATGTAAAAAATGGGTTATCATGATTTCCTGCATTTTATGCACTAAAACAGAAATGCAGACAAAACGCATGATAATACACTATTTGTTTAAGGAAATGAATTATGTCAACAACGGGTTATTTTGGTGTTTTCCAGCATTTTATGCACCAAAACTCAGAAAAGCAGGCAAAACACTATACGTATTTGCTTAAATGTCTTATTTATGTGTTTTAAGGTGTTTTATGAAAAAAAAACTATCGATTGAAAATTTTGTATATTCAATTCATTTTTCATGTTTATGCCTCAGAACGATAAAATTGATGAAAACAAGGAAATATAGAGAAACCAAAGAAAGAAGAACAAAAAAGTGTTATTTTACTAGTTTTCAGCTATTTTATGCACCAAAACATAGAAAAGCAGGCAAAACGCATGAATAACACTATTTGCTTAAAGAACTGATATATGTCAAAAATGGGTTATTTTGGTGTTTTCAAACATTTTATGCAATAAAACTCAGAAATTCTTGCAAAACACTATATTTGTTAAAATGTCTTATTTATGTGTTTTAAATGTGTTTTATGAAAAAATTTTTTTCATAAAACACCTTAAAAACATATAAATAAGATGTTTTAACAAATATACTGTTTTGACTGCATTTTTTTATTTTTGTTGTAGAAAATGCTGGAATACACCAATTAAACCCATTTTTGAGATATTTCTGTTCCTTAAACAAATATTGTGTAATTACTCGTTTTCCTGCATTTCTGTGTTTTGGTGCAAAAGAATCTGAAAACTACTAAAAAAATACGTTTTTCTTAATTTTACTTTCGTTTCTCTATATTGGCTTGATTTCATTAGTTTTAAAATTTTGAGACATAGGTAACAATGTAAAATGAATTCAATATACAAAATTTTCAATCGAGATAGTTTTTTTTTCATAAAACATCTTAATAGCACATAAATAAGATGTTTAAAGAAGTATAGTCTTTTGCGTGCATTTCTGAGTTTTGGTGTATAAAATGGTCAAAAATACCTTAATAACTCATTTTTAACATATTTCAGTTCCTTAAACAAATAGTGTGAAATCATGCGTTTTGTCTGCATTTCAGTGTTTTCGTTAAAAAAAAAAAAAATGAAAACTAGTAAAATAACAAGTTTTTCTTACTTTTCTTTCATTTCTCTATATTGGCTTGTTTTCGCACCAAAACACAAAAATGCAGGCAAAACACTATATTTATTGAAACGTCTTATTTATGTATTTTTAAGGTGTTTTATGAAAAAAGACTATCTCCACTGAAAATTTTTTTTTATTCGTCATTTTATATTTTTATGCTTCAAAACGATAGAATTGATGAAAACAAGCCAATATAGAAAACCAAAATATAAGTAACAATAACGTGTTATTTTAGTAGTTTCAGCATTTTTTGCAAACAATTTTTATATTCAAGTAATTTTACATTTTATGCCTCAGAACGATAAAATTGATGAAAGCAAGGCAATATAGAGAAACCAAAGAAAGAGGAAAAAAAAATGGTTTTAATACTTTTCAGTGTTTTTTGCACCAATACACAAAAAAGCAGGAAAACGCATGAATAACACTATTTGTTTAAATAAGTTAAATATGTCAAAAATGACTTATTTTGGGTTTTTTCAATATTTTACACCCCAAAACTCAGAAATGCTGGCAAAACACTATATATGTTCAAATGTCTTATTTATGTGTTTTTAAGGTGTTTTATGAAAAAATTATTAAAAAATAGTTTTTTTTATAAAACACCTTAAAAAACACATAAATAAGACATTTTAAGAAATATATTGTTTTGCCAGCATATTCGAGTTTTGGTGTACAAAATGCTCGAAAACACCTTAATAACCCATTTTGACACATTTCAGTTCCTTAAACAAATAGTGTGTAATCATGTCTTTTGACTGCATTTTTGTGTTTTGGTGCAAAAAAAGCTGAACACTATTAAAATAACTCGTTTTGGTTACTTTTACTTGCATTTCTCTATATTGGCTTGTTTTCGAACCAAAACACAAAAATGCACGCAAAACGCATGATTACACATTATTGTTTAAAGAACTCAAATATGTCAAAAATGGGTTATTATATTGTTTTCCAGCATTTTATGCACTAAAACTCTGAAACGCAGGCAAAACACTATATTCATTGAAACTACTATTTATGTGTTTTTAAGGTGTTTTATGGAAAAAAAAAAAAAAAAAAAATCTCAATTGAAAGTTTTGCATATTCAAGTCATTTTACTTCAAAACGATAAAATTCATGAAAAGCTAATATAGAGACAACCAAAGAAAAAGTAAGAAAAACTTGTTAGTTTAGTAGTTTAAAGCTTTTTTCTTCACTAAAACACAGAAATGCAGGCAAAACGCATGATTAAACAATATTTGTTTAAGGAACTGAAAAGTCAAAAATGGGTTATTTTGGTGTTTTCCAGCATTTTATGCATCAAAACTCAGAAATGCAGGGAAAACACTATATTTCTTATAATGTCTTATTTATGTGTTTTTTAAGATAATTAATAAAAAAAAAAAAAAAAAAAAAAAAAAAAAAAGATTGAAAATTTTGTATATTAAAGTCATTTTACATTTTTATGCCTCAGAACGATAAACTTGATGAAAACAAGGCAATATAGAGAAACCAAAGAAAGAGGGAAAAAAAGTGTTTTCATTTTTTTTTTTTCGCACCAAAACACAGAAAAACAGGCAAAACGCATGAATAACACTATATGTTTAAAGAACTGAGAAAGATTAGTTTGTCCTGCCAGAGAAAAGAAGAGACACAATGAAGTGCATTCTTAGGTATGCTGTGACAAACTCCTTGGCTGTGCAATACAACTGCTGTGGCAAAGGAGAGAAACACAGTTTTTTGCCATCTTGAAGAAGTTGCAGGATACCATTATCAGTAAGTATAGTAGTTCAATTTGTTTGAATCTATTTATCTATTCTATTCTCTTATGCCTCACTCTCTGCAGGAGTGTCCCATAACGGAGTGGCTACGGCAGAAGAGCCTCCACCTCCCTCTGTCCATACATTCTCTCCTTGCTTGTTCTAGCACTCCTTTCCCACTCAAGTAAAATGTTTAAGTGCTGTTTGTTTCATGTAACATATCAGTGATATTTATATACTGTCTTTACAATATAAGTCTTGTATAGATGGTAGTGCAATAGTAAAGTGTAGGTCACGCAACCAAATGTTCAAGTTTTTGGAAACTGTCACCATATTTAATGAGGAGGTAAATAGAAATTGACTAATATTTTATTTTTTTACAGGAAGTGTGTGCAAGTATCCAGACTATAGGCATACAACAGCAGCCTCTGTCAAAGTCATTACGAAAGAATGGTTCCACACAGCCAGAGACCGAGATGGAGGGTGATGAAGGAGGGATTTAAGTGTAAACCACTAACAACAGTGTGAACACACACAAATAATAGTGAAGCTTTGCAGGTCACAGCTGTGAGTGTTATGCATGCACCACATAACATATAGCTATAGGTATCCTGTTAATACCTGAACTTTGAAAATGTTTGCCATTTTGTACTCCCTCACCTACACACCTGTGTGACTCAGGAACCCACCATCAGTGAATAAACTCTAGTATACTGTCATGTGTAAAGCCCAGGCCCTGTAAAACTACAACTAGGTAAACACACACACACACACACACATCTGTTCTATAGTATTTGCAGTGGCCTGGGCGAGTAGTGTAGAATCGTTTTTCATGAAATCAAGTGTTAGAGAATCATGAGTAAAGAAGAGATTCCATCAAAATGCAGGTATGAGACTACGGAAAGAATGAAAGAAGATGATGACTATGTTGATGAGGGAGTAAGTGCATTCGAAGGTTTAGATACAGCAAATACTTCACTATTTAAACAAATAGTGTGTAATCAAGCGTTTTGTCTACATTTCTGTGTTTTGGTGTAAAAAAGGATGAAAACTGTTAAAATAACATGTTTTTGTTACTTTTACTTTAATATCTCTATATTGGCTTGTTTTCGCACTAAAACACAAAAATGCACACAAAACGCATCATTATACACTATTTGTTTAAGGAAGTGAAATATGTAAAAAATGGCTTAATATGATTTCCTGCATTTTATGCACTAAAACTCAGAAATGCAAGAAAAACACTATATTGTTGAAACGTCTTATTTATGTGTTTTTAAGGTGTTTAATGAAAAAAGACTATATAGAGAAACCAAAGTAAAAGTACCAATAACGTGTTATTTTAGTAGTTTGATCATTTTCTGCACTAAAACACAGAAATGCAGGCAAAACGCCTTACTTTTACTTTCGTTTCTCTATATTGGCTTGTTTTCATTAATTTTATCGTTTTGAAACATAACAATGTAAAATGAAATTAATATACAAAATTTTTAATCGAGTTTCTTTTTTTTCATAAAACATATTAAAAGCACATAAATAAGAAGTTTGAAGAAATATAGTCTTTTGCGTGCATTTCTGAGTTTTGGTGTATAAAATGCAGGAAAAACACCTTAATAAACAATTTTTGACATATTTCAGTTCCTTAGACAAATAATGTGTAATCATGCATTTTCTCTGCATCTTTGTGTTTTGATGCAAAAAAAGCTGAAAACTATTAAAATAACTCGTCTTGGTTACTTCTACTTGCATTTCTCTATATTGGCTTGTTTTCGCACCAAAACACAAAAATGCAGGCAAAACGCATGATTACACATTATTTGTTTAAGGAAGTGAAATATGTCAAAAATGGGTTATCATGGTGTTTTCCAGCATTTTATGCACTAAAACTCAGAAATGCAGGCAAAACACTATATTCATTGAAACTTCTTATTTATGTGTTTTCAAGGTGTTTTATGAAAAAAGATTATCTCCATTGAAATTTTTTTATATTAAAATCATTTTAGATTTTTATGCTTCAAAACAATAGAATTGATGAAAACAAGCCAATATAGAGAAACCAAAGTAAAAGTAACAATAACATGTTATTTTAGTAGTTTAAGCATTTCTTGCACTAAAACACAGAAATGCAGGCAAAAGGCATGATAAAATAATACTATTTGTTTAAGGAACTGAATTATGTCAAGAATGGGTTATTTTGGTGTTTTCTAGCATTTTATGCACCAAAACTCAGGAAAGCAGGCAAAACACTATATCTGTTAAAATGTTTTAATTATGTGTTTTTCAGGTGTTTTATGAAAAAAAAACTATCAATTGAAAATTTTGTATATTCAAGTCATTTTACTTTTTTATGCCTCAGAACGATAAAATTGATGAAAACAAGGCAATATAGAGAAACCAAAGAAAGAGGAACAAAAAGGTGTTATTTTAGTAGTTTTCAGCTATTTTTTTGCACCAAAACACAGAAAAGCAGGCAAAACACATGAATAACACTATTTGCTTAAAGAACTGATATATGTCAAATATGGGTTATTTAGGTGTTTTTCAATATTTTTTGCACCAAAACTCAGAGATGCTGGCAAAACACTATATTTGTTAAAAAGTCTTATCAATGTTATTTTAAGGTTTTATGAAAAAAAAAAAAAAAAAACATTTCATAAAACACCAAATGCACATATAAATAAGATGTTTTAACAAATATAGTGTTTTGCCTGCATTTTTGACTTTTGGTGTATAAAATGCTGGAATACACCAATATAACCCATTTTTGACATATTTCACATCCTTAAACAAATATTCTGTAATCATTTGCTTTTCCTGCATTTCTGTGTTTTGGTGCAAAAAAAAGCTGAAAAGTAATAAAATAACACGTTTTTCTTACTCTTACTTTCGTTTCTCTATATTGGCTTGTTTTATTAAATTTATCGTTTTGAAACATAACAATTTAAGTGAAATTAATATACAAAATTTTCAATCATTTTTTTTTTTTTCATAAAACATTTTAAAAACACATAAATAAGACGTTTGAAGAAATATAGTCTTTTGCGTGCATTTCTGAGTTTTGGTGGATAAAATGCAGGAAAACAACTTAATAACCCATTTTTAACATATTTCAGTTCCTTAAACAAATAATGTGTAATCATGCGTTTTGCCTGCATTTTTGTGTTTTGGTGCAAAAAAAGCTGAAAGCTATTAAAATAACTCCTCTTGGTTACTTCTACTTGCATTTCTCTATATTGGCTTGTTTTTGCAGGAAAACACAAAAATGCAGGCAAAACGCATGATTACACACTATTTCTTAAAGGAACTGAAATATATGAAAAATGGGTTATTATGGTGTTTTCCAGCATTTTATGCACCAAAACTCAGAAATGCAGGCAAAACACTATATTTATTGAAACTTCTTATTTATGTGTTTTCAAGGTGTTTTATGAAAAAAGATTATCTTAATTGAAAATTTTTTATATTTGTCATTTTACATTTTTATGCTTCAAAATGATAGAATTGATGAAAACAAGCCAATATAGAGAAACCAAAGTAAAAGTAACAATAACGTGTTATTTTAGTAGTTTCAGCATTTTTTGCACTAAAACACAGAAATGCAAGCAAACCGCATGATAAAATATTATTTGTTTAAGGAACTGAATTATGTCAACAATGGGTTAATTTGGTGTTTTCCAGCATTTTATGCACCAAAACTCAGAAAAGCAGGCAAAAGACTAACAATGTAAAACATAACAATGTAAAATGAAATTAGTATACAAAATTTTCAATTGAGTTTTTTTTCATAAAACATTTTAAAAAGCACATAAGACGTTTGAAGAAATATAGTCTTTTGCGTGCATTTCTGAGTTTTGGTGGATAAAATGCAGGAAAACAACTTAATAACCCATTTTTAACATATTTCAGTTCCTTAAACAAATAATGTGTAATCATGCGTTTTGCCTGCATTTTTGTGTTTTGGTGCAAAAAAAGCTGAAAGCTATTAAAATAACTCCTCTTGGTTACTTCTACTTGCATTTCTCTATATTGGCTTGTTTTTGCAGGAAAACACAAAAATGCAGGCAAAACGCATGATTACACACTATTTCTTAAAGGAACTGAAATATATGAAAAATGGGTTATTATGGTGTTTTCCAGCATTTTATGCACCAAAACTCAGAAATGCAGGCAAAACACTATATTTATTGAAACTTCTTATTTATGTGTTTTCAAGGTGTTTTATGAAAAAAGATTATCTCAATTGAAAATTTTTTATATTTGTCATTTTACATTTTTATGCTTCAAAATGATAGAATTGATGAAAACAAGCCAATATAGAGAAACCAAAGTAAAAGTAACAATAACGTGTTATTTTAGTAGTTTCAGCATTTTTTGCACTAAAACACAGAAATGCAAGCAAACCGCATGATAAAATATTATTTGTTTAAGGAACTGAATTATGTCAACAATGGGTTAATTTGGTGTTTTCCAGCATTTTATGCACCAAAACTCAGAAAAGCAGGCAAAAGACTAACAATGTAAAACATAACAATGTAAAATGAAATTAGTATACAAAATTTTCAATTGAGTTTTTTTTTTTTCATAAAACATTTTAAAAAGCACATAAGACGTTTGAAGAAATATAGTCTTTTGCGTGCATTTCTGAGTTTTGGTGCATAAAATGCAGGAAAAACACCTTAATAACCCATTTTTGACATATATCAGTTCCTTAGACAAATAATGTGTAATCATGCATTTTCTCTGCATCTTTGTGTTTTGTTGCAAAAAAAGCTGAAAGCTATTAAAATAACTCGTCTTGGTTACTTCTACTTGCATTTCTCTATATTGGGTTGTTTTCGCACCAAAACACAAAAATGCAGACAAAATGCATGATTACACACTATTTGTTTAAGGAAATAAATATGTGAAAAATGGGTTATTATATTGTTTTTCAGCATTTTATGCACTAAAACTCAAAAATGTAGGTAAAACACTATATTTATTGAAACTTCTTATTTATGTGTTTTCAAGGTGTTTTATGAAAAAAGACTATCTCCATTGAAATTTTTTTATATTCAAATCATTTTACATTTTTATGCTTCAAAATGATAGAATTGATGAAAACAAACCAATATAGAGAAACCAAAGTAAAAGTAACAATAACGTGTTATTTTAGTAGTTTCAGCATTTTTTGCACTAAAACACAGAAATGCAGGCAAAACGCTTGAGAAAATACTATTTGTTTAAGGAACTGCTTTATGTCAACAATGGGTTATTTAGGTGTTTTCCAGCATTTTATGCACCAAAAATCAGAAATGCTGGCAAAACACTATATTTGTCTTTTTTTTTTAAGTCTTATTTATTTGTTTTTAAGGTCTTATGTAAAAAAAAAAAAAAAAAAAAAAAACACCTTAAAACACATATGAATAAGATGTTTTAACAAATATAGTGTCTTGCCTGCATTTCTGAGTTTTTGGTTTATAAAATGCTGGAATACACCAATATAACCCATTTTTGACATATTCCTATTCCTTAAACAAATATTGTGTAATCATTCGTTTTTGCCTGCATTTCTGTGTTTTGGTGCAAAAAAAGCTGAAAAATAACAAAATAATACTTTTTCTTACTTTTACTTTCGTTTCTCTATATTGGCTTGATTTCATCAATTTTATCATTTTGAGACGTAGGTAACAATGTAAAATGAATTCAGTAAAAAAAATTCCCAATCGAGGTAGTTTTTTTTTTTCATAAAACATCTTAAAAACACATAAATAAGACGTTTAAAGAAATATAATCTTTTGCGTGCATTCCTGAGTTTTGATGCATAAAATGCTCAAAAATACCTTTATAACCCATTTTTGACATATTTCAGTTCCTTAAACAAATAATGTGTAATCATGCGTTTTGTCTGCATTTCTGTGTTTTCGTGCAAAAAAAGATGAAAACTAGTATAATAACACGTGTTTCTTACCTTTCTCTCAATTCTCTATTTTGGCTTGTTTTTGCAAGAAAAAGCACAAAAATGCAGACAAAATGCATGATTACACATTATTTATTTAAGGAAGTGAAATATGTCAAAAATGGGTTATTATATTGTTTTCCAGCATTTTATGCACAAAAACTCAGAAATGCAGGCAAAACACTATATTTATTGAAACGTCTTATTTATGTGTTTTCAAGGTGTTTTATGAAAAAAGACATTTTACATTTTTATGCTACAAAATGATAGAATTGATGAAAAGAAGCCAATATAAAGAAACCAAAGTAAGAGTAACAACAAATTATTTTATTAGTTTCAGCATTTTTTGCACTAAAAGACAGAAATGCAGGCAAAACGCATAACAAAACACTATTTGTTTAGGGTATTGAATTATGTCAACAATGGGTTATTTTGGTGTTTTCCAACATTTTATGCACCAAAACTCAGAAATGCAGGAAAAACACTATATTTGTTAAAAAGTCTTATCTATGTGTTTTCAGGTGTTTTATGATAAAAAATAATAGATTTTTCATAAAACACCTTAAAAACACATAAATAAGACATTTTAAGAAATATAGTGTTTTGCCTGCATTTTTGAGTTTTGGTTTATAAAATGCTGGAATACACCAATATAACCTATTTTTGACATATATCAGTTCCTTAAACAACTATTGTGTAATAATTTGTTTTTCCTGCATTTCTGTGTTTTGGTGCAAAAAAAAGCTGAAAACTACTAAAATAATAAGTTTTTCATACTTTTACTTTCATTTCTCTCTATTGGCTTGTTTTCATCAATTTTATCGTTTTGAAACATAACAATGTAAACACGAATTTAATATACAAAATTTTCAAGTTTTTTTTTTTTCATAAAACATGTTTTTGTTACTTTAATTTAATTTCTCTATATTGGCTTGTTTTCACACCAAAACACAAAAATGCAGGCAAAACGCATGATTAGACACCATTTGTTTAAGAAAGTGAAATATGTCAAAAATGGGTTATTATATTGTTTTCCAGCATTTTATGCACTAAAACTCAGAAATGCAGGCAAAACAGGGAAAAAAAATAAATAAAATTAGAAGGTTAGGTTAGATTGAGAGAAGAATATGACATTCAAACAACAAGATTGCATAGTAAAAAGCTGAGGCAGGAAAGATGTCTGAGAGATGTTAAAAAATAGAGTTTCCCGCAAAGATGTGTTGAGACGTGGAATAGTTTGGGTGAAGAAGTGGTGTCACCAATGAGTGTGCAGAGTTAAAAAAAAAATGAGATAAGTGTACACCTTTTAACTTTCAAATTAAAAAACCTGAACTTCAAATTAAAAAAAGTTGACTTTCAAATTTAAAAAAAATAATTTTGTCTATTTCACCATCATTTTAAAACATTTTAAATCAATTTATTGATATTTATATTATGTTTTATTCAATTTTATGATAAAATAATTTTATAATTTATAATAAAAAAAAAAAAAAAAAAAATATATAAAAAAAAAAAAAATAATGAAAAAAAAAAAAAATACTAATAAAATAACAAAAAAAAATAATGAAAATAAAAAATAAAAAAAATAATAAAATACCAAAAAAATAATAAATATATAAAAAATAATAAAATAAACAAATAATAATAAAAAAAATGAAAAAAAAAATAATAAAATAAAAAAATAATATAAAAAATAATAAAAAAAATAATAATAATAAAAAAAATGAAAAAAAAAATAATAAAAAAACTAAAAAAACTATAAAAATCAAAAAAAATAAAAAAAATAAAAAATAAAAATATAAAAAAAAATATAAAAACCATAAAAAACCATTGTTGAAAAGTAAGAAAAAATAAAATGAAGTCACATATGTTAGTGTTTGAACATGCAGATGAGACACACATAAACATCACCCAAACATATAAACACATCCTAAACACAACCAAAGCACATCAAAACAAAAAACATTAATCACACTTAAAAATATAAATAAAACACTCAAACACCCAAAAAACAAAAAACAAAAACACATCTTTCAAAACAAAAAACACACCCAAATAGTTTTGAAGGGATGTTTGATGATCTATTGACAGATTAACATGATATCTATCAAATCAAAAGCAGAAACACTCTTAAGAACAAACTTTTAACTGTGGACTTTGAAAACAGTGGCTAAGTTGTATTTCTAAAGACTTGTTTCAGTAACACTAATATTTCAATCATAAAAAAACATGTGTACTTTACAAATCACAATCAGAATATACACCATAACATACACCACAAAACACAAAACCACTTTAAATGTCAAAATAAGATCCTTTGTACCAAAT
>NC_059280.1:2736039-2748539 GCF_017591435.1 Portunus trituberculatus
TTGTCCACCGCCATCACCAGCACCAGGTCTTCCTTGCCTATTTTTTTCAATGCCATTGACTATCTTGTACATTGTTATTAGGTCGTCTCATTCTCTTCTATCTTGTAAGGTCGGCAGTCACATTTCCTTCAACCATTCTTTGTATATTAGATCCTTTAGTTCTGACACCATCTTTTAGCAATCTTCTGTATCTGTTCTAATCTTCTTATATCCTTTTCAGAACTCGTGGAGACCACACCACAGCTGCATATTCCAGCCTTGGGCGTATCATGCTTGTGATGATTTTTTTCATCATATCTTTGTCCATGAATTGAAATGTCATTCTTATATTTGTCAACATTTTACATGATAATCCAAATATCTTGCTTATGTGTTTTTTGGGTTCAGATTTTCCTGTATAATCACTCCCAGATCTTTTTCCTCTTTAGTCTTCATTATTTGTTCCTTATCCATCAGGTAGTTCCATACTGGTCTTGTCTTACTCTTTCTTAGTTCCATTACGTGACATTTCTTGGCATTAAACTCCAATTTCCACTTCCTGCTCCATTCATAGATCTTGTTTATATCTTCCTGTTGTAACAGCAAAACGTCCTCCCTAGTTTTGATAACTCTTAGCAGCTTTGCATCATCAGCAAATAGATTAATATAACTGTTTACCCCATTGTGAATGTCGTTTACATAAATCTGGAACATAATGGGGGCTTAGACTGACCCTTGTTGCACTCTGCTGGTTACTTAACCCCAAGTTGAGTATGTATCTCTGATCACAGTTCTCATTTCCCTGTCCTTCAAATAATCCCTTATCCATTCTGATAAGGTTCCTTGCAATCCTCCTATGTTCTCTAGTTTCTAAAGTAATCTTTCATGAGGGACTTATCAAAAGCCTTTTTCATGTCCAGGTATACTGTGTCCACCATCCGTCTCTGCTTTCCAGTCCTTCTGTAACTCTCGAGTAGAAGCTTAATAAGTTTGATACACATGACCGTCCTGTCCATCCTATCAGGAAGCTCCATATTATTCATTATTCTGTAGATGGTCAACAGGTGGCCTCTTTCTCTTCTCTGCTCCAGTGTTGGTCAGTCCAGTCTCTTTTCATACGTAAGAGCCGACAAGGTTGGGGCCAGTTTGGTGGTCGCTCTTTGTAGCCTTTCAATTTTGGTGATATTCTTCCTGGTGTGAGGTGACCACAGTACTGCTGCATACTCCATCCCAGTCGTGGTCTGATCAAGGATGCCAATAACTTTTTCACCATATCTTCATCAATATATGTGAATGCAATTGTAATATTTCTCAGTAAGTTGTAGGTCTCACCAACAATTTGATTGATATGTTTATTGGGGGACATTTCTTTTGTTATGAGAACTCCCAGGTCCTTTTCACTTTCCACCTTCTTAATCTTCTCTTCTCCAAGTTTGTATTGTCTTGTTATCCTATTTTTGCTCTTCTCAAATTCCATTATGCTACATTTGTTAATGTTGAATTCCATCTCCCATCTTTTCCTCCATTCCCATAGTCTATCTAAGTCCTGCTGTAGAGTTCCACCATCATCGTGCGAGCCAACTTTCTTCAAAAGTTTTGTGTCGTCTGCAAAGAAACTGGTGTAGCTTTAATTTGTGTATGGGTGACTTTTGACGTGCTGGAACGCATTCCTTACTATTACATGTTGTAATGGGTTCGGTATACGGTAAATTTCATTTACACTAAGGTTTTCAGGAACGCATATGTACCGTATAACGAGGACTTACTGTATATTGTTATGATATTGTATTTTTGATTGATTGATTTCAGCTTCAATATGGCCTGTGAAGGAAAAGGTATGTAATCTATTTTCTGTATAGCATGTTTATTGTTAAGTCCTCATTTGTTAGTGTGTCGTGCATGAATACTTTTTTTCAAGGTAACAATTAGTCGTATGTTGTATCTATGGTGGTGTTTGCTTGATTTAGGTTGAACCAATACTAAATAAAGTGTGCTTATTGTGTTGTAGTACAGTTTTGTGCATGAGAAGTGAATGTTATTACCTTTAGGCTTTCCTATTACACTTGTGTGTAGTTTGTATTGCTTTGCTTTACATTGTTTTTGCTTTACCTCACTGATTATATTCATATCCTTGACCAAATATACTTTATTGCCAGTCTAACTGGTTTTCATGAATGGAAAGACAATGGTATGATTTTTTGTTCTGAATTGAAACATGTTTGTTTGCATTGATGTAGGATACCTAGCTATGTGTTAAAATGCTTAATGTATATTTGACTTGCTTGTGTGACGTCTCTGCTTTCCATACATACTCTTTAGTGATATTTTGGCTGTAGCTAGGGCTTACAAACACGTGGGTATTCCCACAAAACCTGCTTCTAGGTGCTTAAACATGCATCTTTTATTTTGTAACTTTGAATGGTGATATGCTTATTGTGTTAGTTTCAACGCTGATATATAATGCTAATAATGTCTGAGGTCTGTGGTAATGGTGTATGCTCTGTTGTGGCATCTTGCATAGTACTTGATGTGATCAACTATGTAGCTTTTGTCTGCATGTACACCAATTTACTTTTCTCTATATATACCTTACTTCTTTTGCTTGTTACATTTATTGTGTATGCTTCAAAAAACTGAAATTCACTCAACATGCTGCATGTGTTCCATTATAATCATTAGTGACTCAAGTATTTTCTGTTCTGTGAAACTAAGCCCCTCTTACACGTCATTCCTACCCATTATCCTGATAATTACTCAAATGTCAATTTTTCACTGCTTAACTTTTTTCACTTTTCTTCAAAGTAATCTCTTTGAAAGAGAATTAAGGGTTAAGACACATTTCAAACTAAGTTGGGCCTCCCACCTTGTTATTATTTTGTGAGCCCTTTGTTTGTTTGTGTGTGTTGCCTGAGGTTAACACCTTTATCATGTAAGACACAGTTTGCCTTACAGTTTTGATCCTCATTAGGATTGAGAGACTAGAGTACCCTGACTTATAGTTTTGTCTTCAACATTTTTAGCAACAATTATGATGAGACACAGCATGATTAATACATTGAAGTATTCATTATTGTTTAAATATCATATTTAGATACTAAACATGAAATAAAAACACAAATAAACCATTGTTTTTTTCTGCCACCTTTATTATAAGTGTTGACTCAACACACTACAAAGAGGTACATACACACATACTGTGTATGTACCTTTAGGCATGTGTATATTAGATAGTTTGACTTCTTTACTGATGTTATAAGCCTTTGTATGAAGTGAACATTTTCTTGACTTGGAACAATGAGCGATTCTTTATAGAGTGAGAATAGGATCTCATATACTATTATATGCAGCTAAGAATTTATTATTCCCTCCTAGTGTTGGTGGTTATTTTTTGTGATAGTATTTGTTAAATATCTAGTATATACATGCCTACAGTGACCTCTAATAGCAGAAAGAAGAGTTGATAGGAGTAGCGGTACCTAATTAAGCAGAGTTAGAAGTCAATACATGTGGTGAGCGTGTCATCAGATCACCCTAAATACGATATGAAATACCACAACCAGGCAGTGGTAGCACTGAGACGAGTTTGAAAGCACGCGGTTTGAGACTTGTTTGCTTACGGTTATAGGTGGTGTTGGTGTGAAATAAGGTAACTGGCAATAGTAATGTACGCAGTTTAACCAGTACTCTCAATCCTTCACCACTATTCTGTCCATCTCTCTAATGCAAGAGTTAACCAGTACTCTCAATCCTTCACCACTATTCTATAGTCCACCTCTCCAATGCAAGAGTTAACCAGTACTCTCAATCCTTCACCACTATTCTGTCCATCTCTCTAATGCAAGAGGTAACCAGTACTCTCAATCCTTCACCACATAGTCCACCTCTCCAATGCAAGAGTTAACCAGTACTCTCAATCCTTCACCACTATTCTGTCCACCTCCCTAATGCAAGAGTTAAGAAACAAGATTGATGAATTACATGGACTTGTAAGGTGGGATTGGTCCTTTAGAGAATCTTCTTTGATATGCTTAACAGAGACTTGGCTCCAAGAAGATAAAGATCCCGACTCTGCCTTTACTTTAGGACTGTTGATTCAGGCAAGTCGAGCGGAGGTGGCATTTGTGCTTATATCAATAGCAAATGGTGTAGTGATGTTTCCATGTACGAGAAATGCTGCAATGGTAATATTGAGTATATAGTACTATCTATCTCTGAGGCCTTTTTTATCTACCTCGAGAATTTACCAAATATATGTTATTGTAGTACCGTATACATCCCTCCGAGTTCTGATGCAAAGGAGGCTGAGAATATTCACACCACACTATCACCACACACACCACTGTCGCCACACACCTTACACCACACTGCTCTCTTCCACTCTATCACTACACACACCACACACATTTTGTATTGTTTTTATTTATTTATTTGTGTTGCTTTTTATTAGTTTTGAATGTCGATAATTTGTCACTCATCTCTCACGGATTATCATGTTTTTTTTTAATGATTGTGTTATTTTTGTTGTTTCGTATTCTTTTTTTTTTTTTTTTTTATTTATTTGTGTATTTTCACGCCCTTGAAGGTGCTGGTGCCACGGTCCATTTCATCTGGATACCCTCTCATGTGGGTGTCCTGTTAAATGAAAAAGCAGACCACCTTGCTGAGTGTGCCCTACAAGATGACACAGTGCCACAGTGGACCCTGGCACTGAGCACACTCTGGGTTATGTTAAGAGTAGCATTAAGGACTTTGTACAAAGTAGCATTAGGGATCAGTTGGAGCTTTGTTGCCATAGGGGCAGTAGCACTAGTCTTCACTATGCACGTGTCTCCCAGAGCTGTGCTTACACCTACGGGAGACACACTACATCACATGACAGGGTGGCAATGAGGCTCAGATTAGGCTACAAATACTTCTGGAAAGTCAGTGGTTCTCCTGGTGTGCGCTGTGTGCTGTGTGCTGCACCAAGGGGACACACTCTGCCTCACTATATCATGGAATGTCCTCTCATTGCTAAATTTAGGCCACAAGGTCAGCATGACTTGTACAGCCTCATTGACCATCTCCTAGACTCTGCCACCTTCAGGGAATATCCTCAGTTTGCTCCCAGACTGTAGGATGTCTTAGGCAATAAGGTGTGCAATATGTGGATTTATTTATTGAAATACTTGTATTCTTGTTGTGTATACTGTCCAGAGTTATGTTTGTGATACTTTAACCTTAAGGCTTTGCCCAGGAGGTGGGTGGCAAGGCCCATCCTCCTCCTTTGTTGTAATTATTTATTAATTCAACAATAAATGTATCAATCAGTCAATCAGGTTTATATAGTGTGTGTTGTGAATGTTGAGTTTGGTAATGTCGACATTTTGAAGCTCCTCCCCACGGCTGCTTGTATCAATTCAATTCAATTCAATAGTTTTATTGTTGTTTTACAACAAAGGAAAAAGTTGGATCTTGCCAACTATTCCCTAAACCGTTAGTATTACAATATTGTACAGTACAATTTTAACAAAATAAAGAAAAGTTTACAGAAAATACAAATATTATTGCAGTATCACATTATTTACCATCTATAGGCAAACAGTGGATGTTTTTTAATGATTTTGGGTATGACATTATTATCTATGAAATAAATGATCATATCATAATGGTTCCAGTGTCCCTGCGGTCTGAACTCTTCTATTAGTGGGCAGTATTGTACATAGTGCTGTAGTGAGTGACCTCCCGGCCTTGCACATAAAGCACAAGGCTCAGGTTCAGCTCCTCTACAAACCTCCCGATAATATTTAAATCCAAGTCTAAGTCTCATAGTAATTAAGTCCATCATGTGACTGTGTCTGCCATATGTATACTCCTTTGAATTATTTAAAATATGCTTATAATGCCTACTACTTGCACTACCCATCTCACAACATTTATCAAGATCATTATCAATGGTAGCAAAAACATTAGTTCTAAGGATTGACCTTAGACGACTATATGTACATTCACCATCAGGTACGCTGTCATCATCTCTAACTGCTCTTCGAGCAAGACTATCTGCTTTTTCATTAAGATATAAGCCTATATGGGATGGAACCCATATAAAATATACATGTATATTGTTTTTCTCCAGATTATGTATAACAGTTAAACACCTGTTTGTAATATCACAGTCTGCAGGGGAGGAAGACACAAGCTCATACAATGCACTCTGACTATCAATGAAAAAATAAATATTTTTATCCATGCATGAAACAATATCAAGGCCTTCCAGGATAGCTTATAGTTCGGTTCTGGTTGATGACAGGTTATTAGGCAATCTCTTTGAAAATTCATAGTCTTTAAATTCATCAGGAGTAGAAAATTCCCGTACAAACACCCCACATCCTGTCTTGGTACCCTCAACTGAGCCATCACAATACACATGTACCACCCTTCTACGTGGGTACTGCAACAACAACTTTTCAAGAAAGTGTGCTTTAAGCTCATATTTACACCACTGTTCTTTTGGTTTACTTAGCTTTTCAATATCAATATTAACATTATATGAACTCCAAGCAGTACAGCAATTTCTTTTTATAAGCACCTTAAATTCATCCATAACATCAAAGTTCTGCAAAACCCTACAAATTTTTCGAAGGTATGGGTTGTTGGTTACATCATCACCATTACATAAAGTCACTATATCTCTTTGGAGAGAGTTTGTACCATTACACACTATACGACATACTGTACGGCACGTTATTTCTTCTATTCTCTTAACAACACTGGGTAGACTCAATTCTCACCTTAATACTTCTATCTTAGTTGTAGTAGCACATCCTAAAATTATTCTCATGGCTTTGTTTTGTATAACTTCTAGACATCTAAGCTGCTGAGAATTGAATTGAACCAACACAAGGGAAGCATAGTCTATAAGAGATCTGATCACATATATATATATAAAACATTCTAAGAACAGGCACACCAACACCTGACCCTTTTTTCGCTAGAACTTTGAGAGGTGCTAGTCTAGTTACACACATATTTTTAACATATTCAATACAATAATTCGCATTCCTGTAACCTAATTGTACACCCAGATATTTATAGTTAAGGACACGCTCAATCTTCACACCATTTACAATAGGTTTCCTACACTTCTTCTGTTTTGCTTGAAACTTAGTTTTATTTTCATTTATGACAAGCCCCATGGACACACATAGTTGTTCAAGCTCATTTACAGCCTTGCTAAGTGTTTTAGGAGAATCACATTGCATAAGTATGTCATCAGCATAAATGATAACTTTGGTACCCTGTGTAAATTCAAATCTAGTAATCTTATCCATAAGTATATTGTACAACATAGGACTTAAAACACCCCCTTGAGGGGTACCCAACTCAAATGTTTCCTCTTCTGATGATATGCCTTGTAACCACACTTTACCTTTTCTACAACTCAAGTAGTCACGTATCCATCCTAATAACTTTCCTTTGACACCCTTTAATACAAGTTCTTCTAGTATGACTTCCTTATTAGCTTTGTCAAATGCACCTTTCAAATCCACATAGACTTGACAAGTAGCACTAGTGTTAGCTAAGCAGTGTACAAAACAGTCACTAGTAGCACACCCCTTCATAAAGCCATATAAATTTTCAGACATTTTATCACTAACTTTATAAATTAACCTACGTAAGACAATTCTTTCCATCATTTTGCATAGACAGCTGGTAAGAGAGATGGGTCTAAATTTTCCATCACTCTTGGGTACAGGTATAATTCCAGGCTGAGGGTAACACACTATTCCTGTACGACATGTTAAACATATCTAGTATGGGATTATCCCCCTCAATATTCAACAAAGCATTTATAGTGTCATATGTGAGACCATCCTCACCAGGTGCTGTAGATTTACCTCTTTTGACAGCATATAATAATTCATCCATCGTTATGGGAACACAAGTATCATCACCCAAGTGAACGTTATGATTAACTAATTGTAGCCTTTGTAACCTATGTTCTGCTAGAGAAATTCTGTGCCCTACAGGAAGACTGGACAAAGCAGAAGCAACACTCCATTGTTCAATAAGCTCTTTGACTTTTTTCGTAGGATGAGAATCACTGGTTACAGAGGTTTTCTTACCTTTAACTCTGTTTACATGATACCAGACTTCTTGAATTGATTTGGTGCTACGAATCTTACTCAAAAACTCATCCCAATACTTCGTCCTTAAGCCAGCCTTTAATTCAGACAGATGTTTAGCAGCTGTCACCATAGCTCTCTTGACCTCATAATTATTTGGCTGTGCTTGCCACCTACTCTGTAAGGCTGCCAATGTATCCTGACAATTTGCAATAAGAGGGTCATGGGCATACGACCTCCTTCGATTACAAGTGTGCTTCTGCTTAGTCCGTCTGTCACCTACATAGTCATTAATTACACCAAGTAAACCTTGATATATATCATTTACATCCTGCAGATCAACACTGACTGTTACCACTATACCACCTCTTCACACTAACCAAAAGCCCAGGTAATTTAGTTGAGGGGATGTTTAATCTCTTTCTTTGGACTGTACTGGCAGTGGAAAGGGGGATACATGTCTTAAGAGCAAAATGGTCACTGAGAAGAGATAGAACAACAGTAGTTTCACATGTACAAAAAGGCATATTAAATAAAGTAACATAATCCAGTCTTCCTCCCTGGACATGAGTAGGAACATTAGCACCAGTAATTTGTACATTGTTATTAGCCTTAATAAATGCTACCCACCTTACCCCATTAATATTACAAGTTCTATAGCTACCTAGGTCTACATGCCTAGCATTAACATAACATAACATAACATAAATAATAGGATCACCCAAAAGGATTGTACTCTCTTGCAGTATATGTGGAGGAAAATTATCAATGCACAGCGCACCAGAATGAACATACATATTAGTAATATACACATAATCATTTGGTAAATGAAGGCACACTGTAATGTATTCTATCCCTTCATTGACCCCCTTCTCCACCAAGGGGCTGCTTGTATCTTCAAATACATTAAAACCATAAAACATTGAGTATTCCACACATAATTCCCAGATAACTTTCAAATACTGAGAATTTAGCACAAGCAAGGACATAGTATTGGAATGTATTGTATTGTGAATGCTGAGTTTGGTAATGTCGACATTTTGAAGCTCCCAATGGCTACTCGTATCCTTAAATAAAGTCAAACCATAATAACACTGAATAATGCACACATAATTCCCTGATAACCTTCAAATAGTGAGAATTGAACACATACAAGGACATAGTATTGGAATTTGTAGCGGGCAAGGAGAAGAGAGTGAATTCCTTTAGAAAGCCACAGCTGGCGGTACCTGCCGCCAAAACACACGATTAACCTCACTGGAGTGTCGTTATATTTCCAGCCTGTATAGAGGTGACAGTGCCGTGACAGAGGTGGTGGAGGTTATTAATGCACCAAGGAACAGGTGTGTAAGGTGTGGCAGTGGTGTTGATAAGGGATTAGTGTGTAAGGAGGGAAAGAAGTGTGGTGAGCCGAGTGTTCCATGTCAACAAACTTATGGTGACGGCCGTGTGGTGTTTGGTGTTGCTTATACACCCCATAAACACACTCAACACATCCACAACATGCCCATATACACCCAAACACCCACACACACAAAGTGAAGTGATGACATTCCCGACAGCACCAGCGGCGAGACAAGAGAGCAATGCAACTCTTCACCACAACGCCTCACCATCATTTATTTCAGGTATTTCTAAGGCCACTCTCTTATTTGTAGGTTTTCTTTGCATAGGAGAGTGAAAACAGTGCCCAAATGTTGAATAGGTGATGGATATAAGGAGCAGTTGTCAGTATTACCAGCTATTATTTGCTTGTTTGACTCACTGTAAGCCAAACATGTGTCAGAATGGACCCACTACTCTAGTAGCATTGCATGTTTCCTGGCTAACTTTTCTAGATGGGGCTTCATTTGGTTGTGGTGAGATAATAAATGTAACATAAGGATTATGGAGCGCGCGGATGTTGCGTCCCGCCCGGCCCCCGCCCCGCCCCGCCCCAACCCAGCCCCCGAGCACCACCCCTGTCCCCCCCGTGGCAACCTGCGGGTTTCAATACTTTTTTTTGATATATTCTCTAAAAATAATATTACGCTTTCATGGTGTGTTTTTATGGTTTCTCTAAACATTTCGTTGTGTTTGAAGTGTGTTTCGCGCCTGTGTTCGGTAAATATGTGGCGTTTAGTGGTGTTTTATAGCTTAAATAGGAGCTGCCATAACCGTCCAAATTTTCCATCTGTGAATTTGAACTCTTTTATTCCGAGGTGTAACTGGGCCTTTATAGTATTTATAAATTGCCTGTGCTTTTTTAGGCGTGAAATAATTCCATTGAGTGAAATATGTGGACTTTAAAGTGGTGTTTTGTTCCGTTTAACGTAAGTTTTATTTTTTAATTTTATTTGTTTACGTTTTTATTTGACGGTCACACTCGTTGTAGAATGCCTTAAAAGAAAGCTCAGACTCTGTAGAATGAGTTAAAATACTCGCCAAGTGAAAATAGCTGGACTTTACAAGAGTTTTTAATGAGTTTAGAGTTTAATGGTTTTGTTTTACATTAATGCTCTTTCACTCGTTCACTTCTGGTTCTAGGTCAGTGTTGGATGCCTGAGAAGAGAGTTTATATTGTCTAATATTTTTCGAAAGAAATATAAAGTCGAAATGGCTGGACGTTTTGGCAGCGTTATGAGTGGAAATGTTTATATACTCTTTATATACTTAGTTTAGACAGTTGTTTAAAACTAGTTAAGCAGGAGATGTTTTGATGTTTTGGATATTAATTAAAATATCTAATAAGTCATAAAAAAGTAAGCATTCGGTCTTGGCTTCGTTTTTTCTTGAAGTCATTTTTAAAATTATATACGTAATTCAGCCGATTCGCCACTATTCCCGCGCTCTTGATGACGTCACAGCCAAGGTGGTGACTCATCATGGCCCAGGCTTGCGTCCCTCCCTCCCCACCGCCCAGTTCGTCGATATTTTGCCTAATATCTAGTGATTTCTACGTGTTTTCCTGTGTTTCTTGGCTCAGGTGTGTAGATATTAGTAGCAGAAGGAAGAAGAAAAGGTAAATAAAGGAGGATGAGGAGGAAGGAAGGATAAAAGGGAGGAATAAGTGGAGGAGCAGAGCTACTCTCCCTCCACTTCCTCAATATTTTGCCTAATATCTCGTGTTTTCTAAGTGTTTTGATGTGTTTCTAGGCTCAGGCGTGTAGATGGAAGCAGTAGAAAAAAGAAAAAAAGGAAGAGGACGAAGAAGAAAGAAAAAATAGAAGTGGAAGAGGAGGAGGAGCCAAGCTACAATATTTAGGTAAGTCCCCTTTTTAATCTTACCGTTCTCTTTAAGGCATTTTTGTGTTTTTGGGTTATACCTGAAGTATTTTGAGTATGTTTGGTTGTGTTGCAGGGTGTTTTCAGTGTGTGTTGGATGTTTTTAGGTATATTTTACATATCTTGAGTGAGGTGTAGAGAGGTATTTGAATGTATGGGTGTGTTCTGAGTGCGGTTAGGAGAGTTATGAGGTGTTGTATGGTGTTTTAGATTAGTTTTAAGGGTTTGAAGTGGTCTGTGCGATTGTGTGGAGTGTCTTGGGAGTGTTTGGGGATGATTTTGGTGTAGTTAGATGTTTCTAGTTGAGTTATGGGTTTATTTGTTAATATTTTGAAGTGTTGCATAGGGTTTTGAGTGTGTTTCGGGTTAATGTCCTCACTTACGTTTGCTAGTCTTGTATAATTTCATGGTATGATGGACGCAGCTGAGGTGGGCCTCTGCTGTGGCCAGGCAGTTCAGCCTTGCCGTCAACCCTCCATGTGATGAGTGAGTTGCCGATTGAGCTGGAGTGTCCTGGTATTGGGGGCTCGTCTGGTATTGTAGACAACCATCTGTGTAACCTTTTCGTGAAGAGGTCCGGTGTGACCCCTGGCATGTTCGTGATGGTGTCCGGCACAGCGTTGAAGAGGTGAGCACCATTGTGTGAGAAGCAGTTGTGCATGCAAGTCTTTATTTTATGAGCCGTTGCTTCACATAGCACAACCGCCCTCTTCTTGGATGTGGTCAAGTTGTATGTCCACATTTGGTACAAGGCCCTCCAGGATCTTGGGATTTTGAGCATTTTAAAGTGGTTTGGGTGTGTTTTGTGGTGTAGGGGTGTTATTGGTGTATATTCTGATTGTGATTTGTAAAGTGCAGGGCAGGCATGTTTTTTGGAGGTGATTGAAATATTAGTGTTACTGAAACAGGAGTCTTTTAGAAATACAACTTAGGCGCCACTGTTTTTCAAAGTCCACAGTTAGGAGGAAGTTTGTTCTTAAGAGTGTTTCTGCTTTTGATTTGATAGATATCATGTTAATCTGTCAATAGATCATCAAACATCCCTTCAAAACTGGAGGGGTTTGGGTGTGTTTTGGGGTTTTGGGGTGTTTGGGGTGAAAGAGTGTGTTTTTGTGGGGTTTGGGTGTGTTTTTGGGTGTTTGAGTGTTTTGG
>NC_059280.1:2751039-2752972 GCF_017591435.1 Portunus trituberculatus
GAGGTGGAGGCTCTTCTGCCGTAGCCACTCCGTTATGGGACACTCCTGCAGAGAGTGAGGCATAAGAGAATAGAATAGATAAATAGATTCAAACAAATTGAACTACTATACTTACTGATAATGGTATCCTGCAACTTCAAGATGGCAAAAACTGTGTTTCTCTCCTTTGCCACAGCAGTTGTATTGCACAGCCAAGGAGTTTGTCACAGCATACCTAAGAATGCACTTCATTGTGTCTTGCAGGTTAGCACCCCTATCACACAAAAATGTGCAATCTGAAATGGAAAAGAAAAATCTTATACCTAATCTAACACACACAATCATTCACAAATAATCACCACTCCAATGCTTACCATAAACTAATTTGAAGTAATATCCCACTCAATTGAAAACTCAAGAAAACTGCTTGTTCAGCTTTGTATTCACCCTCGCGTTGGATTTGGTAAGTTGAGGTTGTTGTTTAAGCCTCATTATCACTGCAATAAAGTACTAAGCATTAACCTGAACCACGTGACTCCTATACTGATCTCCGTTAATAATGAAATAGTAGCTTTGATAACCACACCACACTAACTCCCTCCTTCTCCTCTTTACATGTGAGTACCCGTATCACAGGTCACACAGTGGGACTGAATAAAGTCAAGTACAAATTACGGTTTGCTAGGCATTCGGTGTTAGGCATAGGGCGATAGGCGGCACGGCTAACCATTCTCTTCCAGGTACATGTTAATTATCTAGTCTTCTCCAGTAATGCCCTGGTTAGCGCACCATGGCGGCAATCCTGGAGCCTCAGTTTTATTTATTTTTTGGGTGTGTGGTTTTATATGGTAATTTTTGTTGTTCCAGGGTTGCGTGGTAGGTGCGTTCACTGGTCTGGGCTGTGTTGGTGCGTTTTCTGAAGAGATGACCGCAGAAACACTGGCTGCTGATGACTACAGCCGCACAGAGGCAGTGTACTGTTCAAGCTGGATGGAAGTATGCAAACCTCGCAATGAAGATGGAAAAGTTTAGGAGATGGTTCTTCTATCTTGACTTTTGCCTAAAATAAGCATCTTGTGTGTGTGTGTGTGTATTTACCTAGTTGTATTTACATAGTTCTAGTTTTATAGGGCCTGGGATTTATGCTTGTGTGGTCCCGTCTCCATATCTACACTATCCAATCTTACTTTAAAAGTATGCACACTCGTTGCAGACACTACTTCTTCATTTAAACTGTTCCACGTATCAATACATCTTTGCGGGAAACTATATATTTTTACATCTCTCTGACATGTGTGTGTGTGTGTGTGTGTGTGTGTGTGTGTGTGTGTGTGTGTGTGTGTGTAGGTAAGATTATTATTATTTTTTTTACAGGTCTAATTAATACTTATTTCTTACAGGTCAAACTAATATCTCTCCTTTTCTCTGGCAGGACAAACTAATCTTTCTCAGTTCTTTAAACATATAGTGTTATTCATGCGTTTTGCCTGTTTTTCATTGTTTTGGTGCGAAAAAAAAACTGAAAACACTTTTTGCCTCTTTCTTTGGTTTCTCTATATTGCCTTGTTTTCATCAATGTTATCGTTCTGAGGTAAAAAATTGTAAAATGACGAATATAAAAAATTTTGAATGGAGATAGTCTTTTTTCATAAAACACATTGAAAACACATAAATAAGACGTTTCAACAAATATAGTGTTTTGCCTGCATTTCTGAGTTTTGTGCATAAAATGCTGGAAAACACCTAAATAACCCATTTTTGACATATTTCACTTTCTTAAACAAATGGTGTCTAATCATGCGTTTTGCCTGCATTTTTGTGTTTTGGTGCGAAAACAAGCCAATATAGAGAATTAAATTAAAGTAACAAAAACATGTTTTATGAAAAAAAAAACTTGAAAATTTTGTATATTAAATTCGTGTTTACATTGTTATGTTTCAAAACGATAAAATTG
>NC_059280.1:2753472-2775963 GCF_017591435.1 Portunus trituberculatus
ACTGTACTGACCGTAACAAAGTTGGCGATTTTGCCAGAATAACAGTCTAGTGAGCTGTAGCAGTTAACCGCAGCCGTGGGCGTACGTAAACCATAACAGTGGCGACTCTGCCAGGATAAACCAAGTGCCTTTATAGTGTGTAGTGTATTGTGTGGGATATTATTACTTATATTATTTTATTGTTTGTGAGAACGAGTCCTTGTGAGCACCATGGAGAGAGTTACTGGTCTTTTCACCCCACCAGTGGAGGGTGAGGATGCGAGTGTGAGCCGGCGAGACTCACCACGTGGGTATGATGAGTCGGTGGCCGCGCGTGGGGTCAGTGAGGACGCATTTACTACGTGTCATGATAACGCACGTGGCGGTCCCAGTGAAGGTGATGTGGGATATATTAGCCCTGGCAGAAGTATCGGAAGCAGGGAAGGCTCCTGACGATCTAGTCCAGCAAGCAGTATTGCTGATAGTGTCCAGTCAGCTGCCAGACTGGAGGAACTGCGATTGAAGCTGGAAATGAGGAAAATGGAGATAGAAGCAGAAGAGAGGCGAGAGTTGAAGAGATTAGCTGCTGAGAGAGAGAGAAGGAAGAAAGACGAGAACAGAGACTAGCAGCAGAGCAGAGAGGCTAGAGAGGCGGAAGAGAGGCTAGAGAAGAAGAGAGACGAGAGTTAAACAGACTAGCAGCAGAGAAGGAGGCTAGAGAGATGGAGAGAGAAAGGGCAGATAAAGATAGAGAGTTGGAGTGGGAGAGAACTCGCCATGCAGTAAGTACGCCTGGAGTTGTTGGTAGTGTAGGAGGAGGAGGAGAACAGAGTGTAGAGCGTACTTTAGTTCAAAGTCTCCAGCTAGTCCCTGAATTTGATGAGGCTAAAGTGGCTGAATGGTTTGTCCGCTTCGAGAGGAAAGCCAAGGAGTTTGCTTGGTCTCGAGAGAGATGGGTAGGCTTGGTCGCGAATAAACTCAAGGGAAAAGCCTTGAAGTTTATGATAAAATGTCAGCTGATGATCTGGATGATTATGAGGAGTTTAAGGCTGACATTTTGCGGGCATATGAGCTGCGACCAGAAGCCTATCGCTTGCAATTCAGAGGAAAGAGGAAGCGAGCAAGTGACTCCTACCTCGAGTGTGCTCGTTCACTGGAGCAAGTGTTTGAGAGATGGGTTGCAAGCGAGGGTGTTGACTCTCTCGAGGCTTTGAAGGAGTTAGTAGTTATGGAGCAGTTCATTGATATTGCTGATAAGGAGCTGGTACCTCTGTTGAGGGAGAAGAGGTTTAGGACTTTGAAGGAGGCTGCTACATGGGCTGATGATTATGTGTTGGCCCACCGTCCTGTGCAGCAGCCTGGGAGTTGGAGTCGTAAGGAAGGTGGTCCTAAGGGAGGCCCAGGGAGTGGTGGCAGTTCTTCCTCGGGCTCTCCAGGCCACTTTAGGCGATATACTGGATTCGGCAGTAAGATGGGTTTTGAAAGCCCCAGGCCCCCACCCCTCCTTTTTCTGCGAAGGATGGGACGGCGGGGAAGGCGGCCCCTAGAACGCCCAAGTATGATTACCAGCCTACGTGCTATCACTGCCGAGGGAAAGGGCATTTTAAGTTCAATTGCCCAAAATTAGTAACAGCTGAAACTCCAAAGTCCTCGCAGAAACCAGTTGCCTTGTTGGTGTGGCCAGATAAAGTTTGTGGTGATGAGTTGACTGCTCCTTCAGGCTTTAGAAGTGAGAAGGCACGGCGTGTGCCTGAGTTGTGTTTGGAGGAGAGAGAGCAGGTTGGCCCACCTGTCCCTCCCCCTGTTGCCCCGCCCGCACCTAAGGATAGTGAGCTTGACTGGTGCCGTCCTTTCCTGTGTGGAGGCACTGTTGAGATTGATGGCACAAGTATCCCATCACTGTACTGCGTGATACGGGAGCACAGCAGTCAGTGTGCCGAAATGTCACTGGGAAGAAGGTGACGTCTAGCAAGGCAGTGTTGTGTCGTGGACTTAACACTGTGGAGGAGTTCGTGACGGCTGAGGTGACGCTGTCATGTCCTCTTGTCACTGCTACGGCTCAGGTAGCAGTGGCAGACGAACTGCCAGTCGCAGGAGTGGACTTCCTGCTTGGGAATGATTTGGCTGGTGGTCGTGTATGGATCCCAACCTCTGATGAGGATGAGGTTGCTGAAGAGTCTGGGCCAGTGGTGCAAGACTCTGTGAATGTTGTTACCTGCTCTCAGGCCCGCTGGGCTGAGAGAGAGCCTGTTACTACCCAGGAGGTTGCTAGCAGCCAGGTGGGATTGACTCCAGATGGGAGTAGCAGTGCTGATGTGGTGGAGCCAGTGTTGGGCTCACCATTGAGTTCTGGTGTAGAGGCTGACGGTGACGGCGTAGAGTCACTTGTTAATGCACCGGACTCGGCTTTGGGAGTTGTTGCTGAGAGTGAGGACGGAGTGTTGGGTGTAGCTGAGTTGTTTGATGGTTATCCTCACTCTGCAGAGCACTCCGGAGGAGCACTCGTGCTGAGTTGCTTCCTGGTGTGGAGGCTGAGGGCTCTGATGTTCAGCACAGGCCCCAGCATGATAAGTCAGGCAGTTTGTTGGAAGTTGGCGCCCAGGGTGGGGAGACTTCCAGTTCTGCGGGGAGTTGGAAGTCTCCCCCTGTGGAGCATCGTGGAGGCAGGGAGCGAGCTGTTCCCTTGCCTGGTGACTGCCTGGCTGGTGGTGATGATCCTTCTGAGGACTCACCGGATCACATGGCAGGAGCGGAGCAGCCTGGGCCAGCTCTCCGTCCTCGATGCCGTGTGGGACGTAGGGTTGCAGCGTTGCCTCAACCCCATGACCCTATAGTCCCCTTTCTCTACCCAGCTAGAGCCTGCAGAGCTCATTCGTAGGCAGCAGGAGGACCCGGCGTTGGCCTCCTTCTTTGCTCGAGTGGGTGAGGGAAGTGAGGAGTTGGAGGGCAGGGAGGAGTTTGTTTTGCATCAAGGGGTGTTGTGTCGTAGATGGCAGGAGAGTGACGGTGGTGAACTACTGCAAGTAGTTGTGCCGCAGAAGCTGCGTGAGGCACTTGTGCTGTTGGCACATGAGGGGCCCATGGCTGGACACCTGGGCATCCGAAAGACCGTCGCTCGCCTGCGTCGCAATTTTTTGGTGGCCCAGCATGTCTGGAGAAGTAGCCACGATTCTTAAGTGCTGCCACACTTGTCAAGTGGTGGGCAAGCCTAATCAGACACCCCCCTGTGGCGCCACTCCACCCTATCCCTGCTGTTGATCCTCCCTTCACGAGGGTTTTGATTGATATAGTAGGTCCTCTGCCTACTACCAGGGCTGGTCACAAGTATTTGTTGACCATAATGGATGTTACCACGCGGTACCCTGAAGCAATTCCCTGAGAAGCACTCACTCTAAGGTGGTGCTGAAGGCTTTGTTAACCTTCTTTACACACTTTGGATTGCCAGCAGAGCTGCAGTCCGATCAGGGGACCAACTTTACTTCAAAGTTGTTTAAGGATACGATGACTGCGTGGGGGATCAAGCATATTGTGTCCAGTGCTTATCATCCGCAGTCTCAGGGAGCCCTGGAGAGACATCATCAAACTCTCAAGACCATGCTCAAGAGTTTCTGCATGGAGAGAGATAAGGATTGGGACGAGGGTGTCCCTTTGTCTTATTTGCGGTGAGAGAAGCGCCCACTGAGTCCTTGGGTTTCTCACCCAATCAGCTAGTGTTTGGACACCGAGTGCGTGGACCGCTCGACGTTGTTCGGGAGGCTTGGTGTCAGCCGTCGCCTGAGCGCCCTGTCTCACTGCTTAAGAGCCTCATGAGCAGTCGAGAGATTAGCCAAGGCATTAGAGGTGGCGCAGGCCCACCTGTGTAAGGCCCAGCAGAGTATGAAGGGGTATTATGACCGAAGGGCCGAGTATCGGAGTTTTGCCCTGGAGATGAAGTGCTCGTGCTGTTACCACTTCAGGGCCAGCCGCTTGCTGCCCGCTATAGTGGCCCCTATGTTATAGAGAAGAAGGTAGGTGACCTCGACTACCTGGTGGTCACTCCTGACCGGCGCAAGAGGGCTCAGCTGTGTCACGTTAACATGCTGAAGCCCTATTTTCGTTCTACTAGCCAGAAGGGCTCTTTAGTTCTGCCGTGCAAGAGGCATCTTCAGTTTTATTTTTCTGCCGGGAGGAGAGGCTCCAGAAGTTATTGGGCCTGAACCTGTTGTTCCTACAGGGCAGTGGGAACGGAATAGCCTCCATCTCTTGAAAGAGAAGGTTGAACATTTAGGGATCAGCAAGATGAGTTGCTTCGGCGGCTGAGAAAGTACTCTTCAGTGTTTAGCAGTGTCCCGGCAGGACACAGTTGATAGAACACGATATTAATGTTGGGGACGAAAAGCCTGTCAAATGGCCCCATACCGAGTGAGCCCAGGAGTACAATGTCATAGTAAGATATATAAGAGGAGCAGACAACGTTGTGGCTGATTGTCTGTCCCGGGCCATTCCCTTTAATCAGTTCCATGCCTTTTAAAAATTTTGTAAATGTTTTGTTTCCAAAATTTTTTCTTTTAAGGGAGGGCGTGATGGGCACCGTCTTAATCCCTTTAATTTATTATTTCATTATATGTGAAGCCTATGGCCACTCATCGCGGGCCCCTCGGGCTATTCTGCTGAGCAGACAACCCGCCACCCTCCTCTTTGTTTCCACCATTTTGTGTGCCTGCGAGCTTCAGTCAGTACCAGCCAGCCTTCAGCGGAGATAGACACGCACTCTCGTCGGTCTGGCACAGTGTTAGGAGATTCGTGTTGCTGGGCTTCTTGTTACTCGCTAGTCATTGGTCTGGGAGTTGTGCCCTCCTTTGAGTAGCTGGCTTGTTACTGGGTAGACCGTGGCTGTGTAGGACAACGGGCTTGTTGTCCTGAGGAAAGTGTAGCCGGTTGGGGCTGCATTTCCTGTTGTGCGTTCGTCCACTCAGGTGTGGCGACGCGGAGAGACGTGTTATTGTCTCGTCCTGGTTGTTTTGTTGGTGGCCGTGGTCACCAGTGGGGTTTGGTGGGCGGCTGTGTGCCCCCACCATCTTTTGTATAGTTTCAGTAGTATACTGTATTGTAGTGGTAGTAGCCACGCACACTATTGAATGCTGAGAGGCTTCATGTCGGCCAGTGGTGCGTAGTTGTCGTCCGCCAGACTTGTCTGCGACGAGTATTTGGACTCGTGTATAGCTGGTGTCACCCGTAGGTGGTGTCTGGGCTTGTGTGTACATCACCGGATGTGCTGTACACATCATATATTGCAGTAGTAGTAGGCCAGGGATGTCAGTCTGACAGGTGTTAGGAAGCACTTGTTGTAGTAGGATAGTATAGTAATATATACTGCACGTTTTGTCCCAGTCTGTGAACCCTCACAGCCTGTGTGCAAGGCGTGCGGAGAGGCATTAATACTTCATAGAGAAGTGGGTGGAATTGTCCTTGTGGGCGGTTTCTCTAGGGGTATTAAGGCCTCGCCCTGTTACACATAACATCTACCATTTATAAATTCTACTTGGTTGGGTACAGGAGGAGAAGGAGTTGCTGAGGAGATTCCCTTACAGTTGGGGAAATTATACACTGTTGACCTTGAAAGAACCTGAGGGTTACGGCGGCTGTGAGTTATAGTAGTGGGGACTCTGTGGAGTGTTTTATAATCCCCACTGTACTGATCGTAACAAAGTTGGCGATTTTGCCAGAATAACAGTCTAGTGAGCTGTAGCAGCTAACCGCAGCCGGGTGACGTACGTTAAACCGTAACAATATATATATATATATATATATATATATATATATATATATATATATATATATATATATATATATATATATATATATATATATATATATATATATATATATATATATATATATATATATATATATATGTATGTTTTTATGATATTTGGTGTTCATTCGTTAAGTATTTCATGTACAAGTTTCCTGCGTCGCTTTTTATGTTTTGTGTTTGATATTTCATACAGTTTGATGTCCGGTGTTTGATTAATTTCTGTGTAACTCATTTTTGCTGGACCACACAAATTAAGTCCCTGTATGTAGTATTGTAAGCTTTGATTGTTGTGTTCAATAAACTATCTACACAAACTATCCATCAAACTATCTATCTTATAAGGAATACAATACACTCTCTAGGCAAGTATACAGGTCACATGCAGATAGTTATTATGGATACCGTCTGTTTGCATGACTATCCTTCTTCTCTACCTTCATTCTAGCCCTTCTTTCCACTTTCTCCTTACACCTCTTGACTAATGCGACAGTGGAAAGAACATGGTCTTAATCATTGTAGCGCCCACTGCAGCAGTGGTTGTTTTACCCAATAGTACCGAATTTTTTTTCGGTGGGGTCTAATCTAGATTTAGATAGGTTGATTTGTTTACGCTAATTCATATCCAAAGCAATGGCATAATAATAAACGTTTTATTTTCATATATATATATATATATATATATATATATATATATATATATATATATATATATATATATATATATATATATATATATATATATATATATATATATATATATATATATATATATATATTTTTTTTTTTTTTTTTTTTTTACTATTCTGAAGCCATACTGTCGACGCTTTACTACTTTTGTCCCATAATTTACCGTAGCTTAAGTTCCCACCCCTGTCCACTAGTGAGGCAAATCTAGTATGCACACGTAAAACAATGTCATAATACAAAAACGCTACATAAACATCAATAAAAACGGTGAAAAGCAATTGTGGCCGAATCTACACACTGAACAAATAAAATGTTGCTAATAAAGGTCTGCCACATAGTGTTCTTCTATATTACCCAATTATAGCCGACAGCACACATTGCAAGAAAACTTTCAGCAAATGATAAGCCGAATGAAGTGTGGTAATTCAGTCATTACACCGAGATTAAAATAGGCAGGGAAACAGTAACTTACTTTACTTGCCATGCCGAGGATGCGCTCTTACGTACAGCTTCATCACATGCTAAAGTCCAGTACCATTCTTCATTATTTCTGAGGAGGTTATGTAGAGGATGTGCAATTGTTGCCAAGTTAGGGATGAAGCATCCAAATAATGTCACTAAACCCATGAATGACTTCAGCTCTGCAACATTTGGGATAATTTAGCTTCCCTCATTGCCTTTACTTTGCCTGTGGTTTTATATATACCACTACCATCTACTTTAAATTCCATATATTCTACAGATGATACTACGAATTCACATAAATCCTTTCTTATTTTCAGTCTACAATCTTCATGTATTCTTAGAACTTGTTTTAGTCTGTTAAGATATTCATTACGAGTTCTACCAGTGACTTAAATATCGTCCACGAAACAAAAAGTTGCTTGAAGACCAGCAAACATTATATCCATGGCTAACTGCCAAAGGGCTGCACTACTAACAATTCCATGAAGTAGTCTTTTACGGCGAAGACGTCCTAAATATGTGCTTAGTATACAGATATCTTGTGATTCACCAGTCCTACTTAGTTGTAGAAAAGCTTGATCCTCAGGTTTAGGTAAAGGATGCTGAGTTACTTGCAACTGAGAATTTACAGTTACTTGATAGTCACCACAAAGCCTTATGCCACCATCTAACCTTACTAAAGGAACAATGGGATGCTGAGTTACTTGCAACTGAGAATTTACAGTTACTTGATAGTCACCACAAAGCCTTATGCCACCATCTAACCTTACTAAAGGAGCAATGGGTGTGCCCCAATAGGTAACCTTCTCAAATGACTTGTTATCAACTAATCTCTGCATTTCCTGTTCGATTAGTGGTTTTAGGGCAAAAAATATTTGTCTAGGTCAGCATTTCTCAATCTCTTTACCCTTGCGTAACCCTTAAAATAAATGACATCTCTCAAAGAAACCCTGCGCAGAAACAAGATTATATACCATATATTTCTCTTTATTTTCATTGTATTTCACGAGACAAATATCACAATATAAATTTTTGAATAAATATTATGCGTGTTTAGTTACATTGCGTATATGAAATTGAATAAAAAGTCAAAAGTGCATTAGCTTATCTCACTTGTTCTTCCGGAACCCTTAGGAACCTTTTGCGGAACCTTAGGGTTTCGGTTGAGAAACCCTGGTTTAGGTAGACAAAATTTAGATTTTAGCATCAACCTTGAGTAACAATGAAGCAGTTATTCCCTTCACTGTTCCTGGGTTATCATTAAAAGTTGCAGCATATTTTTCCAACAACATTCTAAAACTTTCCTCACGCTGAACATTCTGCACCTTATTGACATCATAGTTATCAAGATCCAGCTCTAGTTACTCTTCCAATCCAGTCTAAACCAAGAAGACTTTGACGTTGGCCTTAAGTATAGCTAGTGGTAGTTCTGTGTACTCTTTACCTTTATAGCTAACACCAACTTTAGCAACACCTAAAACTTGTATTTACTCTCCATTATAATCTATGAGGAAACTCTCACAGGGAGATACTGTCATGTAAGGTATTGTCTTTGCCACCTCCTCAGATACTGCTGAGACATCTGCTGCTCTGTCTAGCTGCATTGGGATGAGAGTCCCATTTATATGCACTTTTCATGTTATTCTTTTTCTACCATCATGGAGATATTTAGTAAAAGAGCCAAATATTTCATCACCATTTGGCTCCTTTTCAGATACGATATAGCTACATATATTTCTTTGCTTTACAATACTGCTTAAAATGTTTACGTTTATCACATATGCTTGCCATTATTCGTCTTTGGCTGGACACTTATTAAGTTCATGATATGTGTGTTTAGTACTTCCACATCTACCACAACTCTGGGGTTTGTACTTTGATGGTTTATACTTGCTTGTTTTGTTTATTGGTACTTTAATCTTTCTTCACTTTATCATGCTGATCTTTGTTTATTTGTTTATTGTTATTACCATTCCCTTCTATTATTTTAGCTTGCAAGTTAGCAGCCTCCATTGTTTGTGCTTCCTGCAAAAGCCTATAAAGGGTTAGGTTTATTCTCTTGCAAATCTTTTTTCCTAAGCTCTGAAGAATAACAATTTTTATGACCTGACCTAGTATTGAATCATCAGTGCCATGAAGTTGTCTCTCTCTCTCTCTCTCTCTCTCTCTCTCTCTCTCTCTCTCTCTCTCTCTCTCTCTGCATCACAGGAAACACGCCGCTCTCTGTGACAGGAAGAGCCGCATATATAAACAGGCCGCCGCCTGGAATTGATAGCAGTCCTGCACCATGGCCCGTTCACGCAGCACCTCTATCAGCCTGATCAATGTGGCAAGATATTTGCTGTTGTGCTTATTGGTCTTTTCGCCTGCTGTAAAGGGAAAGTGCAATATGAAAGAAGTGGGTACTTTGGTCTTGAATACTGCTCAAGGACAACGGAGTATTTCCCACTATAAATGCAGCAACAATTGCAGTTTATCGTGTGTGAATAAGCGAATGATGTTGAAGGATTCTAACGGCGTTTCTCATGCGTGGTTTTATGGATGTGCTGAAAGAAACACTAATGGAATTCAAGTCATCAATGGGTGACGTGGACGCTTCCAGGAATGCGAGGGGCTGGGTGGCGTAGTTGGTTAAGGCGTGTTGGAATCCTTGCCTAACCTAGTTGCCCGGTGGGAGATGTAGCGTTCTCCCGTTAACCCTAGCGGTGCCGTACGACCTAAGCTGTTGCTGCGCCTGTTGGGGTCATTTCCATTTTTCCCAAGAAACGCGGCACACTACACAAGGAAAATGACATGAAACTCATCTCGTGGTCTACAGAACGCGAAAATGTTTTAGTGTACCTCTTAATATTTATTTATGTATTTATTCTGCCATTTATTTATTTATGTTATCTAACAAAGAAATTAGTGAGTCGTTTTTTATGTAAAGTACTGGTAAAAAAAAAAAAAGAAAGCAATGAAACAAGAGTATTTTTTCCTTATATCAAAATATGTGATCACTTGGGAAGTCGAATTATTACTTATGTTTATTTGTTTATTTATTCAGTTATTTATCTCTTATGTCAGAAGTTCACTTGCAAAGGACAACATTTTTTTCTTGAAGTCTTCTCAAATCTCAGACACTTTAGTGACATCAGGCAGTATAATCAATGAACGGTAAACACGTTTCTTGAAACTTTCTACTTGCAAGAGTCTAAACCATAGGAAGGAGCAAATATTGCAACAGGAAAAGTGTTCCAGAGCTTACCTTAGAAAAGGAAGAATGATTGGGAATACTGCTCAATTCTCTTGACTTTAGAGATCGAAAGAGGATGAGTGAAAGAAGAATGTCTTGTGCGGCAAGTCCGCAGGTGCAGGGGAACGATGTAGGTAGTTAGCAAGATCAGAAGAGCAGTGTAGCGTGAAAGGACGATAGAAGATACCCTATTCAATTTTTTTTATGTGAGAGGGGAAAGCTTGCCAAGGGTAACATAAATTTTTTTTTTTTTTTTTTTTTTGGCCATCACCCTGTCTTGGGTATTAGGCCATTTATTTATTTTTACATTTTTTTATATTTCTTTTAAGAATAAAGCATATAGTTTTTTTTTTTTTTATATACATTTTTTTTGGCTTGGCTTTATTTATTTATTTATTTTATTTTTTTTTTTTTTTTTTTTTTTTTTTTTTTTTTTTTTTTAATATCTTAACATTAAGTGACTTCACATATTCTCATGCACGCTTCATTCACACAGGATCCTATACCTATCTCAAAACTATTGTCCTTTGTCAGGGCATGGGGAGGGAGGATAAATCACAATCACACAGGGTGGCTACGTAGTATCACTACGTATTGCATATATACATGAAGGGAAAACATTCACATTAGATCACGCAAAATTGGAAACATACACACTTTCATACTTTTATTTACATAAATATATAGAATAAATACATAGAATAAATAACATAATATATACACATAAATCACAACTCTCTGATTAAATTGGCCTCAGTCAGGTAAATCATCAGTCTATCGACCACATCCGGGTGTTCATCACCCAGGAGGGTGGTTTGCGTTAGCGGGAGGCCGCGACCCCGGCAATACGCCGCCAAGGGCCGCCTCTCCTCACGATAACGCACACAGTGAAGCAGGATGTGCTCGACAGAGAGTGACATTACAGCTGGAACACTGTGGTGGGAAGGCGTTGGCTATGTAGGGGAGCATGTGGGTGGGGAGGGTGCAGCCCATCCTGAGGCGTGCGAGGACCACCTCCTCCCGCCTTGTGGGGCGATTGGAGGAGGCCCACTCGCCCAGGATAGGTTTGGTGGTGTGGAGGTGGAGGTTGTCCCAGTGACTCTGCCACAGGAGTTTTGCTGATGATTTAACAACTGAGAGACATGACTGCAGATCCCGACGGAGGTTCCACGCTCCCTCGAGCTCAGCAGCAGACCGAGCTAGCATGTCAGCCTGTTCATTCCCGCGTATATTGGAATGTCCAGGCACCCAAACCAGTGAGAAGGATTTATGACATGAATTCAGCTTATTAATGATGTTGCCCTGGATTTCATTTGTATCCGTGCGGCCGGACTCTATTGCCTGAAGGGCTGACATAGAGTCCGAAAAATGACAATTGAATTATGAATTGAATTTAAAGCATAATCTATGGCTTTGTCAATAGCAAAAATTTCAGCAGAAAAACCGATGTATGGGTAGGCAGCCGGAACCTGAGGGCACATTCACACGACCATACACTTGCACCCACACATTCACCTGTCTTGGAGCCGTCTGTGTAGAGATGTAGGGATGGAGGGAGGCCAGCGACGAGGGCTCGGAAGTGGTGTTGGAGCTCCACCTCGGTAACCACAGCCTTCTTCCCCTGAAGCCAGTTGATGTTGAAGGTGGTGGTGGGAAGTTTCCATGGGGAAGGGTGGGCAGCACGAGCTGGTCCGCATCGTCCAGTCTCACGCCCGTTTGCTGGCAGAGCGTGTGTAGTCTGACTGAGACTGGACGGCGGACCGCATTGTGGAGGTGGTGGTGCTGCCATATAATCTTGTTTGCTGTGTTACCGAGGGAGCTTTCCGAGCCGCTTTTATCCCATGAGATAAAAGGAGGGCGTCGCGACGTAGTTGTAGCGGTGGTGTATTGGCCTCAACCTCCATCCGCGCCACACGAGTGCAGCGCAGGGCTCCAAGACACATTCGCACACATTCATTCTGCAGTACATCCAATCTCCTCAGTGTTGGTTCCGACGCAGACCCATACACCAGTGAGCCATAGTCTAAATGAGAACGAATTAAGGACTTGTACACCATTAATAAAGATTTTCTGTCTGCTCCCCATGAAGTACCAGAAAGGTATTTGAGGACATTGATCTTTTACGACAACGAATGAGCAATTCATTAACATGAGTCTTCCAATTGAGTCTGCTATCAAAATGCAGACCCAAGAACTTGACTGAATTTTGAAACGGTATCGGTTGGCCTTGAAGAGTTATTTGCAAATCAGGTACGTTACGTCTAGTGAAAACAACACCGATACACTTAGCAACTGAAAACTTAAATCCCCATAATGAGGCCCAATGCTGGACGGAATCAAGAGCATCCTGAATCCGCCCGCTGAGAATTGTGCGTTAGGCGAGGAGTGCCATAACGCACAATCGTCGGCGTACAATGAGTATTTAAGATTCCTTGGGACGGGAGTTGTTGACAGAATATCATTAATCATTATACAAAATAAAATGGGACTAAGAACACTACCCTGCGGCACCCGTTCTCCTGGACGAAAACGTCCGAGATTACGTTACCAGGAAGCTTGACAGAGAATGTTCTGTCCTGAAGAAAATTATAAACAAAAATGGGCAAGTTACCTCTGAAGCCATGAGCGTAGAGTTTCATGAGGATGCCGTGTCGCCATGTCATGTCGAAGGCTTTGTGGATGTCTAAAACACCCTATCATGAATTCTTTTTGGCAAAAGCCTCTGAAATGCAATGCTCCAGGTGTGTTAGGTGATCCATCGTGCTTCGGTACTTCCGAAAGCCCGACTGCTGATCACCTAACAGACCCTTCGCTTCTAAAACAAAAAGTAGCCTTCGCTTTACCATACGTTCCATGACCTTACATAGACAGCTCGTGAGCGCAATAGGACGAAACGCACTGGGGTCCGTAAGGCGTCCAGTCTTTTTGGGGATTGGGATTGTGTGGGCGAAGTGCCAAGACTGAGGGAAAGTGTAGGTGGTCCATATTCTATTGTAGAGCGTTAATAATTTTGAAAGGGAGTGGTGGCCGAGATTTTGTAACATGATATATGAAATATTGTCTGGACCAGGACTGGAGCCTTTACAGGATTTCAGGGCAAAGAGGAGTTCATCCAACGTAAACTCTGTGTTGTAGTCTGAGTTTACGCCTCCTGTGGCAAAGTTTGGGACAGTGAGTTCTGCAGCCTCCTTCCTTGGAAGGAAGGTAGGGTCATAATAAGTTGTGCTGCTGGCCTGATGGAATTGGTGGGCTATGGCATTTGCTATTTCTGTTTTGTTATCAATTATATTATCATTTATTTTAAGGGTAGTGATAGGAATATATGGTTTTCTGTTGTTTAAAATATTTATTGTATGCCATACTTTGGAGAGAGGAGTGGTGCGGTTAACAGATGATATGAATTGTCTGAATGAGTCTTTCTTTGCATTACGGATGACTTTCCTTGCCTGAGCCCTTGCCTTTTTATAGGCTATGAAATTTGCTTGACTGGGCTGCTGGCTGAAGTACCTGTATCGTCTATTGCGCTCACGAAGTGCTTGTCGGCAATCCGTTGTCCACCATGAGACTCCATGCTTAGTGTAAACTGCAGAAGTCTTCGGAATACAAGCCTCAGCGGCGTGTAATATGGATTGTGTTGCGTTGCTGACCATCGTGTCAATGTCCTCGCCAGATATATCCACGTCGGCAACCCCACGGAAGGTTGCCCAGTCTGCTCTCTTGAAGTTAAACTTGGGAGGGCGGGGGTGGGCGGGATGTCGCGTGCATAAGAGATGCAGATGGGCAGATGGTCACTTCCGTGGAGTCGTCGATGACTTCCCAGGAGAAGTCAGGAGTATACCTGGCGAGAGCAACGACAGATCAATGGCAGACGCGTTACCAGTCCGATCATCTACACGAGTCGCACTTCCATCGTTCAGAAGACAGAGGTTTGTCTGTAATAAAATGTTTACTATCTGCTCCCCACGTACACTTGACCTCTCACTTCCCCATTGTTGATGATGGGCGTTAAAGTCGCCAACAACTAGCCTGTTGCCCGGAAGCTGGCTAATAAGAGATGTAATGTCATCATCAACAATGGAGGTATTGGGAGGCAAGTAGAGGAACAGATAGCCAGATACGTGTCGTTGAATCTCACCCTGCACGCGACCGCTTCCAGAGGTGTATTCAACGTCACTTCTGTTTGTGTCAGTGTTTTGTGTATGTATATAGCAACGCCGTGTCCCTCATATCTTCTATACGGATGGTAGTGTTTTAGCACTGCAGGATCAGGCTGATCCTGTAGTCTCGTCTCTTGTAGACAAATAACGGACGGCCTGTGTATGTTCACTAAAAGTGACAAATATGGATCTTTATTCCGAATACTTCTGCAATTCCACTGTAACACCTTGAACATTATGGCTTAAGAGTTGTGGTGGCGGCCGTTTTCTTAGTCCTTTTGCGCTCAGAGGCGCTGCCGGGGGACCTCTCCCGGCCCTTACTAATGGTGACATCCATCGATTCATCAATTGTTAACTCCCCGGAGCTCGTCGAGAGGGAGCGAGCGTGTGAACTCCTTCTCGACGGCGCGGGAGCGGCGACGACATGAGAAGGGCGTTGACGTTCAAGCTTTGTTAAATTTAATTTATTAGACTTGTCTGTCTTCTCACCCTTACTGGGAGTACGAGAAATAGCAGACAGGTATGGAGCAGAGGAAGTTATAGGAGTAGAGGTTTTAGTAGTAGTAGTAGTAGATTTAGCAGATGATGAGGCAGAGGTTGAAGGGGAATCAGTGGTGGTAGATGGAGCAGGCAGCAGGTCGCTGAGGTCAGTCTGGATAGCAACAGTACACATCTTAGGTGGAGCCCTTACTGTTGAAGCGTAGGAGACGTTTGAAGCAGGCGCGGCCTGCGTCTGCTTCACTCGCATCCTTGCTTCATAGTAAGAGATCCTTCAGTAGCCTTAACCGTGCAGACCTCTTTCTCCACTTTCCACGCGGGACAATCGCGTGAAAAAGTGGAGTGAGCACCTTCACAATTACGGCACTTCTCTACCAAGGATGTGCACTGGTCCACAGAGTGGCCCTCTCCTGCGCATCTACCGCAGTAAGCGTGGGAAGACCGACAAGCGTTACCATGGTGACCATAAAGCTGGCACTTGAAACAACGGAGAGGATTCGGAATGTAGGGACGAACGGGAACCGACTCGTACCCTACATGAATCCTCTCTGGCAACTTAGCAGCACTGAAGGTGAGAATGACTGATGCTGTGCTCCTTCTTGTACCGTCAACCATTTTAGTAATTTTCCGAGCCTCAATGACATCCTGATCAGTCATGCAATCGACGATCTCGGTCGGTTCCATATCCACAAAATCGCGGTGGGAAGCGACTCCCCGACACGAGTTCATGGACACTGGAATCGAAGCCTCGATCTCGATGTCATGAATGAACCGGAGCTTCAACAATGATTTGACTTGATTTACGTTAAGTGTCTGAACAAGTAGATCACCACTAGCAAGTTTTTTCACATTAACGACATTTCCTATGTTACAGTCAATGACCTTCTTTATTATAAAAGAATTAACAGTAGACAGGCGGGTGTTCGTCTTGGAATGTAGAGTCACATACGTCGCTTTAGAGGGTCAATAGACAGTCTGGCAGTCGGGGTCGTCGATCAGTGTCCTCCCTCCCTTACGGGGAGGGCAGGAAGGTCCGTCAGGCATGGAGGGTACACCCCTCCTGCAGGAGGAGCAGGACACAAGTGGGAGGTGGTCAGGAGGAGTTACCTAATGTCAGATTGTCCTGCCAAACCACTCTAAGGGGCCGGACGGTGTTAATTCACCCCAAAAGCACGCTCACTGAGGCGGATCCTCCGTAGGTGTGAGAGGAAAGACAATCTGACAACCGGGCAACAGACACCTTCTGTTGCCGCTAAGGAGAGGACAGTGAAAAGGCAAAGCTAAAAACACGGGACAATGGGAAACCTAACTTTATTTGACTAATACCTAAGCCTGATGGGCGTACAAAAAATCCACACAGAGGTGGGTGAAGGACAGAGCGCAGGACGACACGTGTTTAAAGCACGGTGTCTTGGCCGAGTCATCATCATCATAATAAAATTCCATACGCTGCACCTCCATCTCTGCTGCTATTCTAAGTATATTGTCATTTCCTCTTCTCCTCACATGACCAAACCACCTCAATCTTCATTAAGTGTACATACAAAGAATTAGGCTACTAAAATATTATTGTGTTGTATCATCCAACTGTACATTATCATATAACAGCTTACTGTTTCTTACCCGATTTAGCATGTCTTTAGATGGTGTAAATTTAACACATGATTCTTCACTTTTGACACACTCTGCTGACAACAAAGCACCATTTACAGTATCAGTGTTTAACTTGCATCTGATTTTTGTCTTGAACAAATTGATTTTGCTAAACACTCTTTCGCACTCTGCATTGGAGTGGGGTAAGCAAAGTACTGAAAGGGCAAAATCTGATAGCTCCAAAAAGTTAGTGTCTCTCTGGAAAATGTTTACCCAAAACTTATCAGCATGCTTTGTCTCATTGATGTTTAGTTCATTTTTGAATGCTGGCTGACTGTTGACAGTTTACTATTATTTTCTAGTGATTTTCTCAAAACTATCGTACTTTATCGTACAATTTCACCAAATTATGGTACAAAACGTACGATAATGAGAATCACTATCGTATATCGTACTTGGGGCAAAATAATCGTACTTGTACGATAATTATCGTACGAATGGCAACCCTGTGGCCGAGTCTGCCCTGGCGACGCCACCACGCTCCTCACCTTATAAGGCGGCAGCCATGATGACTGCGCACGCAGCCATACGTCATCTCCCTTCTCCCCCTACAGGGACTCCTTATATAAAAATTCCTAGCTACACATATGAAGGGAAGATGAGGATTTGGACTAAATAAATACCCTAATAGTGGGTAATAATCCCAGTCCAGTACTGCTACTCGGTACATAAGTGAAGCACGTTCATATCTTCGGTGCATATACTGTAGAGGTGTGTGAAGAGAGGAGTCTGTTTAGAGAATAGGCTGTAACTACCCTAGTGTTGTGAGTAAAAGGGAAACATTTAGTGAGATCACAGGTAGCTCCTCTGATCCACTACGTACCACTGTTTTCTCTTCTAAACACCAAAGTGCTCTTTCATTTTTTTCTTTTTCTGGATTAGATTAAATCTGGCAGATTCTAAGAATATTTAGGGAAAGAAGATATCTATGTTGGCATTAAAAGATATCTTTTTTTTATTAGAATGTCATATGTGAAATAATGCTGCGTTTGGGACGAGTGTTTCTCAGTTGTATCTAAATATCGGTATTGTTTTACAGAGAAATACTGTGCTTTTGATTATGCACAATATCAACCGTTTATGCTACTGAAAAGTATAACAAAATCTTCAGAGAAAACTAAGAGATGTTAGGATCCCAGAACTTGAATTTGAGTATAAGTTAGAGCATCATTTTCACATTAAATTTTAACTTTACATAAATTGTCTCATAAGCTGATCTCTAACGCCTGGTGTGTGCGGCGATCCAGTCCAGGAAATGAGATACTTCAGTGTAGACACCTGGATACTGGGGGCGAGCACAGCCGTAACCCCAGGAAACCAGGCCTACCAGGAGTGAGCCACACGCCAGTGGTCCTCCTGAGTCCCCTTGACAGGATCCTACCCCTGCAGCAGCGGTGCCTCTGTGAAGCATACAGCATGTTCATTAGTATTTATGTGTGAGTAGAAAAAAAAAAACAGTTTTAGTTGGAATATATTGCGGATGAGATTTAGGAAGCAATGTGGCGATTTTCGAGCAATAAAAAAAATTTACTCTAGCAGAAGGAAAAGTCATTATTTTTTCCCCTTTTTATACATAAAGAATAAAAACTTAGGTGAAGTAAGAAATTTTCTAAAAATTCATCAGTGATAAGTTGTGCAGCTCCATCATATCTAGGGCTCAACTTTATTTAAGTTTCAAAATTGAAGCAACAGCTTGAAAGCTTAAGATAGAAAAAAAAAAAAATCTTGTGCAAGACGTTTCATATTATACACGAAGAAAAATCAATAAGAGAGAGAGAGAGAGAGAGAGAGAGAGAGAGAGAGAGAGAGAGAGAGAGAGAGAGACTGTTATTGACTACCACATTGTGAAGAAAGCAATAGGTTTTATTCAAAAGTTCGAGTAGGGGAGGTAGTGAAGTTCCTCGTGACTCAGGTGTTCAGGAATGCAATATTAACAAAGTCTGAAGACACAGAAAAGTATAACTATTTCTGTAGTCATTGCTTCTGAATGTTGACTTCATTTTCAACAGTAACTTTCACGTGTGGCGAAGCGGCATAAAAATGCGGACCAAGAAGAAGAAAAAAAAAAAAATGGTACATTAATAAGAGGAGATAATCTATAAAGTATATTCATCCCGGCTTTTAGGTACAAGGTTTGACTAGTAGTACAAATGAATCACGTGTGTGTGTGTGTGTGTGTGTGTGTGTGTGTATATATATATATATATATATATATATATATATATATATATATATATATATATATATATATATATATATATATATATATATATATATATATATATATATTTTACGTATATATATCCTTTCTAAGGGTTTCTACTTTCTAGCAAGTCAAGATTGAAGTTACTTTTATTTGATTTATCCTTATATGACTCATGTGATAAAAGTTTAATTTTATTAAGTACTTCATCAAATTGTTCATTATTGTTTTTATACGAGTATTTCGAAATTTGTTGTATGAATTTCTCATAATATAAATAGTGATTGACAAAGTTGACTTCAATCTTGACTTGCTAGAAAACCTTAGAAAGGATAAAGATATAATTGTCACCAGGCCAGATAAAGGTAAAGGAATAGTCATATTAAATAAATCTGATTATATAAACAAAACTAATGAAATTCTCACTGATGACACCAAATTTAGAAAATGAAATGGTGATTGGTTTAAAATTGTCCTCAAATTAGAAGATAAACTAAATCGTTTGTTTAGGAGTATTAAAAGTAAAATACCTGATTCATGTTTTGCGTTTCTATATGCATCTGGTTCACTCCTCGGGATACTATATGGTTTACCCAAAGTACACAAGCAAGGTTGTCCTATAAGACCTATCCTAGCAGCAACAGGTACCTTCAATTATAATTGTGCAAAATTTGTAGTTCCCATTTTAACTCCCTTAACCACTAATGAATTCACAGTGAAAAACTCAATTGAATTTGCAAAGGAATTACAGACACTTAAGTTTACAGATTCCCTGTTTCTCGCCAGTTTTGACGTAAAATCCTTATTTACAAATATCCCCCTTATTGAGAGTATTGCCATTTGTGTAGAAGAGTGCAAGAGATTAAAATTGATTCCTTATGACCTAACCAAGAGGCAGTTCCGATCCTTACTGGAGTTGGCTGTGAGGGAGTCCATTTTTATCTTTAATGACCAATTGTATCAACAAATAGATGGAGTAGCTATGAGTTCCCCTTTGGGACCAACATTAGCAAATACTTTTCTATGCTATCATGAAAAAAGCTGGTTATCTGATTGTCCAACTGAATTCAAGGCAATTAAATACAACCGTTATGTAGACGATTGCTTCCTAGCATTTAAATCTAAGGAACAAGCTCATAAATTCCTTGAGTATCTAAATAATAAACATAAAAATATATCATTCACTTCCGAGTTTGAGACGAATAATAACCTCCCATTCCTAGATATAATGGTCATGAAGAATAATGGATCTCTTTCCACGGATATTTTCAGGAGAGAAACTTATACGGGTTTGGGCTTGAATTTTGAGTCATTTGTCCTTTCCCTTTTAATGATAAATTCCATCAAAACGTTACTACATAGAGCATACAATATTTGTAGTACTTGGCCCTTGTTCCATAATGAACTTGAAAGAGTAAGACATTACTTTCATATTAATGGTTATTCCAAAGACCTGACAGAGAAACAAATTAAGAAGTTTATCACCAATAAATTTGTTACTGACAATTTTGTGGAGGATAAAACCAAAGAAGTTAGATACATTACATTACCCTTCTCAGGACAATTTAGTTACCATTTACGCAATACAATGTCTCATTTACTCAAGAAACATGTTCCGAGTGTTGATTTCAGATTTATTTTTGTTAATAAAAATACCATAGGTTCTCTATTTAAATTTAAAGATGCTATTCCTACTCCTTTGTGCTCAAATATTATATATTGTTTTAGATGTCCGGACTGTATGTCACGGTATATTGGTTCCACCTGTCGGAACCTAAGTTAAAACCTAAGTGAAAAAACTTGCCAGTGGTGATTTACTTGTTCAGACAGTTAACGTAAGTCAAGTCAAATCATTGTTGAAGCTCCGGTTCATTCATGACATCGAGATCGAGGCTTCGATTCCAGTGTCCATGAACTCGTGTCGGGGAGTCGCTTCCCACCGCGATTTTGTGGATATGGAACCGACCGAGATCGTCGATTGCATGACTGATCAGGATGTCATTGAGGCTCGGAAAATTACTAAAATGGTTGACGGTACAAGAAGGAGCACAGCATCAGTCATTCTCACCTTCAGTGCTGCTAAGTTGCCAGAGAGGATTCATGTAGGGTACGAGTCGGTTCCCGTTCGTCCCTACATTCCGAATCCTCTCCGTTGTTTCAAGTGCCAGCTTTATGGTCACCATAGTAACGCTTGTCGGTCTTCCCACGCTTACTGCGGTAGATGCGCAGGAGAGGGCCATTCTGTGGACCAGTGCACATCCTTGGTAGAGAAGTGCCGTAATTGTGAAGGTGCTCACTCCACTTTTTCACTTTTTCCGCGTGGAAAGTGGAGAAAGAGATCTGCACGGTTAAGGCTACTGAAGGGATCTCTTACTATGAAGCAAGGATGCGAGTGAAGCAGACGCAGGCCGCGCCTGCTTCAAACGTCTCCTACGCTTCAAAAGTAAGGGCTCCACCTAAGATGTGTACTGTTTCCATCCAGACTGACCTCAGCGACCTGCTGCCTGCTCCATCTACCACCACTGATTCCCCTTCAACCTCTGCCTCATTATCTGCTAAAACTACTACTACTACTACTAAAACCTCTACTCCTATAACTTCCTCTGCTCCATACCTGTCTGCTATTTCTCGTACTCCCAGTAAGGGTGAGAAGACAGACAAGTCTAATAAATTAAATTTAACAAAGCATGAACGTCAACGCCCTTCTCATGTCGTCGCCGCTCCCGCGACGTCGAGAAAGTGTTCACACGCTCGCTCCTCTCGACGAGCTCCGGGAGTTAACAATTGATGAATCGATGGATGTCACCATTAGTAAGGGCCGGGAGAGGTCCCCGGCAGCGCCTCTGAGCGCAAAGGACTAAGAAAACGGCCGCCACCACAACTCTTAAGCCATAATGTTCAAGGTGTTACAGTGGAATTGCAGAAGTATTCGGAATAAAGATCCATATTTGTCACTTTTAGTGAACATACACAGGCCGTCCGTTATTTGTCTACAGAGACGAGACTGCAGGATCAGCCTGATCCTGCAGTGCTAAAACACTACCATCCGTATAGAAGATATGAGGGACACGGCGTTGCCATATACATACACAAAACACTGACACAAACAGAAGTGACGTTGAATACACCTCTGGAAGCGGTCGCGTGCAGGGTGAGATTCAACGACACGTATCTGGCTATCTGTTCCCTCTACTTGCCTCCCAATACCTCCATTGTTGATGATGACATTACATCTCTTATTAGCCAGCTTCCGGGCAACAGGCTAGTTGTTGGCGACTTTAACGCCCATCATCAACAATGGGGAAGTGAGAGGTCAAGTGTACGTGGGGAGCAGATAGCAAACATTTTATTACAGACAAACCTTTGTCTTCTGTACGATGGAAGTGCGACTCGTGTAGATGATCGGAATGGTAACGCGTCTGCCATTGATCTGTCGTTGCTCTCGCCAAGTATACTCCCTGACTTCTCCTGGGAAGTCATCGACGACTCCCACGGAAGTGACCATCTGCCCATCTGCATCTCTTATGCACGCGACATCCACCGACATCCACCCCCCGCCCTCCCAAGTTTAACTTCAAGAGAGCAGACTGGGCAACCTTCCGTGGGGTTGCCGACGTGTATATATCTGGCGAGGACATTGACACGATGGTCAGCAACGCAACACAATCCATATTACACGCCGCTGAGGCTTGTATTCCGAAGACTTCTGCAGTTTACACTAAGCATGGAGTCTCATGGTGGACAACGGATTGCCGACAAGCACTTCGTGAGCGCAATAGACGATACAGGTACTTCAGCCAGCAGCCCAGTCAAGCAA
>NC_059280.1:2776463-2781540 GCF_017591435.1 Portunus trituberculatus
CCACCATAGCGTACACCATGTCTTCTCAATCGTGTTTCCACTCCCAGCACCTCCACCATCTGTGCAGGTTCAGGCAGTGTGATAAGAGATGTTCTGGGGGTTTTAAGTGTGTTTTGAGGGTTTTGGGGTTTTGGGGTTTTGAGGTTTTGGGTTTTGAGGGTGTTTTTTTGGGGTTGGGTTTGGGGTTTTGGGTGGGTGGTTTGTGTGTTTTGGGTGTGTGTGTTTTGGGTGTGTGTTTTGGTGTTTTGAGGAGTGTGTTTTTGTTTGTGTTTTGAGGTGTGTGTTGGGTGTGTTTGTGTGTTTTGTGGTGTTTGAGGGTTTTGTGTTTTGGGGTGTTTTGAGGGTTTGGGTTTTTGTGTTGTGTGTTTTGTGTGTGTTTGGTGTTTTTGGTTGTTTGGTGTTTTGGTGTGTTTATTTTGGCCCTTTTTGTTTTCTCCCTCTCTCTCTCTCTCTCTCTCTCTCTCTCTCTCTCTCTCTCTCTCTTCTCTCTCTCTCTCTTTCTTTCTCAATTCTTCCTTATGTCTTCCCTGTTGTAAGAAATCACACACACACACACACACACACACACACACACACACACACACACACACACACTCACCCTCTTGTTGTCCACATTGATAGTCTTCCCAATGCGTGGCAAGATGTTGTTCCTCATAGGCCTGTTAAAGAGTCCCGCCAGCCAGCAGAGGGCATAAGGCAGCTGGGCGGTGGCGATAGAGTAACCCTGCGGCCTGAACTCCTTGGCTACGCTGATGGCAATGTCCCGGTACCAGCAGCTGTCCGTGGCAATGATGTGTCTGTTGTTCGCGGCTTCTGGGAGAGTTAGCGCCTGGAGAGGGAGACAGACAGGGAGAAAGAGGGACAGGGAGATAGGGAGAGGAAGAGGGAGAGAGGGAAAGGAGGAATATATGATAAGAGAAAGGAGGAATTTATGGTGGAGAGAAAGAGAGAGAGAGAGAGAGAATTTTATTAGTGATGTTGTGTGTTTTGTGTGTTTTGGGTGTTTTGGTGTGTTTGTGTGTGTTTTGGTGTTTAGGTGTTTGGTGTGTAGTGTTTTGGTGTGTTTTTTGTGTTTTGGTGTTTAGTGGTTTTAGTGTGTTTGGTGTGTTTGTGTTTTGGTGTTTTATGTGTTTGGTGTGTTTGGGTGTGTTTAAGTGTGTTTTGGTTTGTGTTTGTGTTTGGTGTGTTTAGTTTGTTTTGTGTTTTGGTGTTAGTTTGGTGTTTGTGTGTTTGATGTGTTAGATGTAGTGTGTTGGGGTGTTTAAGAGTGTTGTGTTTTTTTAGGTGTTTAATGTTTTTGTGTTTATGGGTGTTTGGTGTTTTGGATGTTTAAACGTGTTATGGGTGTGTCTGGTTTTAGCGGTGTTTTGAGATGTTTGAATGTTTGGGTGTTTTGGAGATGTTTAGCGTGTTTAATAGTGTTTTGGAGTTGAGGCGTGGTTAATGTGTGTGTTTGAAGTGTTTAGGGTGGTTTGGGATGAGCGATGTTCAGTGGTGTTTTGGATGTTTAAGTGGTGTTTATTGGTGTTTTGGATGTTTCAGGCGTGTTTTGAAGTGTCGACCAGTGTTTGGGAGCACATCCGTACCTTGACATGAGCCCTGGCCACATCACGCACGTCGCACACCGGGAACTGCACACGAGGCACGCCAGGGTAAGTCTTGTTGACATCCCGGTCATGAGCGAGACTGAGGTGGAGGTACGGTGGGTCTCCAGCAACGGTGGCCCCATCACCAGTGTCGGGTTGATGACTGACAGCTCAAACTTGTCCTCGTCTGGGATTACATTAGGTTAGGTTAGGTTAGGTTAGGTTAGGTTGGGGTTAGATTAAGTTAGGTTGGGTTAGGCTAGGTTAGGTTAGATTGGGTCAGGTTGGGTTGGTTGGGTTACATTGTTAGGTGGCGTTAGATTGGGTTGAATTGGGTTGGATTAAGTTACGTTAGGTTAGGTTGGGTTGGGTTGAGCTAGGTTAGGTTAGGTTAGGCCAGGTTGGAGGGTGGGTTGGTTTGGACCGGGTTGGTTAGATTGGGTTAGGTTAGGTTAGGTTAGGTGAAGATTACTTTGGGTTTGTTGGGTTTCATTCCGTCTGGCAAGTTTACCGGGGTTTTTGTGGTTAAATTAAGATGTGTGTGGTTTTCAGGTTAAACTGGGGTGTGTGGGGTTTTATGGGGTTAAATTTGGTGTGTGGGGTTTTGGGGTTAAACTGGGATGTGGGGGTTTTGTGGTTAAATTGTGGTGTGTAGGGTTTTTGGGGTTAAACTGGGTTGTTTGGGGTTTTTTCGCGGTTAAACCGAGATGTGTGGGGTTTTTTGGTGGTTAAACTGGGATGTGTGGGTGTTTTTGGGGTTAAATTGTGGGTGTGGTGTTTTTTTGGGGTTAAACTGGGGTGTGGTTTTTGGGGTTAAATTGTGGTGTGTGGGTTTTCGGTTAATTGGGTTTGGGGGTTAAATTGATGTGTATGGAATTTTGGGGCTTACATGGGGACGTGAGGTGAGTGGGGTTTTCTGGAATGGAAGTGGGTTAAAATTGCATTGGTTTGGATAGAGATAGGTTTAAATGGGTTGGGTTGGGTTAGATTGGGTCTCTCTCTCACTCACTCCACTCCTCACCTCCTCTCTCTCTCTCACCGGACAGTTCCTTGATGTATTCCCAAGCAGCCTTTCCCACGACCTTCGACTTAGTATAAAGGGGGTTGTCGATTCGGGGTCTGTCCAATCCTCTTCGTTATATTTCTTGCTGGGATCTGGCGTTGACTCTCCTGTGGTGGTGAGTGGTGGTGAGTGGTTCCATAGCACCAAACACCCGCTAAAACCCCTTACTGAATTCCAAAACACCCCAAACACCGCCATGCCTTTCCAGTCATTCCTGTAACCTTCAAAACATCCTCAAAACACCGCCAAACACCGCCAAAAACACCGCTAGTTCCTTCCAAACACCCCTACTGAATTCCAAACACCCCAAACACCGCCATGCCTTTCCAGTCATTCCTGTAACCTTCAAAACATCCTCAAAACACCGCCAAACACCATCCCAAAACACCGCTAGTTCCTTCCAAACACCCTACTGAATTCCCCAAACACCGCCATGCCTTTCCAGTCATTCCTGTAACCTTCAAAACATCCTCAAAACACCCCCAAACACCATCAAATACCGCCAAAACACCGGTCCTTCAAACACCCTACTGAATTCCAAACACCCCAAACACCGCCAGCCTTCTCATTCTGTAACCTTCAAAACACCCAAAACACCCAAAAACCCAAACACACCAAACATCCTTCCAAACACCCCACATTCCAAACCCCCAAACACCCCATTCTTTCAAACACCCTAAACACTCAAAACATCCATCACACCCCAAACACCCAAACACTCACATTTAACCTCAAACACCCACACTCCAAACACCCTTAAAACACCCTCAACACCCCAAACATCAAAACCCCACAAAACCCCTTCAAAACACTTCAAAAACCCAAACACCAAACACCTCAAAACACCCAAACACTTCAAAACACTCAACACCCAAACATTTCACCAAACACACCAAACACCAAACACACACAAACATTAAACACCCAACACAAACACTTCAAAACACCCAAACACACACAAACACTTCAAAACACCCCACACACACCCCAAACACACACAAACACTTCAAAACACCAACACCAAACACCCCCAAACACTTCAAACACACATTAAACACCCAAACACACACAAACACTTCAAACCAAACACACCAAAACCCCAAACACCCCAAACACCCACACAAACACCACCAAACACTCACCAAACACAAAAAGAAGATGTCACACATTTTTGACAGCTCCTAGTCGCCCACAGCCTTCAGAACCCTCAAAGTGCCCCCTACGGTCAGCAGCTCCTCCTCAGTCACTGCCTTGCTGGTGATGTCAGGAAAGGGCTGGCCAGTCATATGAACACCCTCACGGCCTGGGGAAAATTAGGGGTTTCAATTGTTTAGTTTATGGTTCAAATTTGTAGAAAACGGTGTGACTCATAGAAAACGGTGGGTGACTCAATTTTTTTTTAGTTTATGCTCAAAATTTGTGTAGAAAACGGGTGTGACTGTCATAGAAAACGGTTAATTTAATGGGTGACTCAAAAAAAAAATATATGGATAATGTGATTTTTGTTTAGTATACGTTTCAAATTTGTGTAGAAAACGGGTGTGACTCATAGAAAACGGTGGATGACTCAATTTTTTTTTTAGTTTATGCTCAAAATTTGTGTAGAAAACGGGTGAGACTATCATAGAAAACGGTTAATTTAGTGGGTGACTCAAGAATACGTATATAGGGATTATGTGATTTTTGTTTAGTATATGGTTAAAATATGTGTAGAAAACGGGACGGGTGACTCATAGAAAACGGTGGGTGACTCAATTTTTGTTTAGTTTATGCTCAAAATTTGAGTAGAAAACGGGTGAGACTATCATAGAAAACTTAATTTAATGGCAGACTCAAGAAAACATAGGAATTTTGTTTAGTTTATGGTCCAAATTTTATGGTCCACACCACGATACGACGCGACCACACCACGATATGACGCGACCACACCACGATATGAAGCGACCACACCACGATACGACGCGACCACACCACGATACGACGCGACCACACCACGATACGACGCGACCACACCACGATACGAAGCGACCACACCACGATACGACGCGACCACACCACGATACGAAGCGACCACACCACGATACGACGCGACCACACCACGATATGACGCGACCACACCACGATATGAAGCGACCACACCACGATACGACGCGACCACACCACGATACGACGCGACCACACCACGATACGACGCGACCACACCACGATACGACGCGACCACACCACGATACGACGCGACCACACCACGAACCAGACGAATAATAAAAATAAATAACAGGCAGCGAGAGGGAGAGCAGGACAGAAAATGAAGGAGATAATGAGAAGAATGAGGGATAAACGCCCCCCCCCCGAAGTAATATTAAAAGTAATCCCTTAGAGACAAATAGGAGAGAGATTACTGGTCAAGATTTATGAAGTGCCAGAGTAA
>NC_059280.1:2782040-2790707 GCF_017591435.1 Portunus trituberculatus
GAAATTTGTGTGTGTGTGTGTGTGTGTGTGTGTGTGTTGGTGTGTGTGTGTGTGTGTGTGTGTGTGTGTGTGTTTTGTTGTATTCACCTAGTTGTAATTTTACAGGGCCTGGGTATCATACTGGTGTGGCCCTGTCTCCATATCTACACACATCCAACTTTCCTTTAAAACTATGCACACTCCTTGCTGACACCACCTCCTCACTCAAACCATTCCACACCTCCACACATCTTTGTGGGAAACTATATTTCTTCACATCCTTCAAGCATATTCCTTGGCTATCTTTTTACTATGCGATCTTGTAGTTCTATTTAAGTTTTCCTCTCTCAACATCATTTGCTCATTATCCACTTCATCCAGTCCATTCAACAGTTTATAAACCTGTATTAAATCTCCTCTTTCTCTTCTTTGTTCCAAGGTAGGCAAATTCATTTCTTTTAATCTCTCCTCATAGGTCATTTCTGCCAATTCCGGAACCATTTTTGTTGCCATTCTCTGCAATCTCTCCAACTTCCTTATATGCTTCTTTTTATAAGGGGACCAAACCACTCCAGCATATTCCAATCTTGGTCTAATTACCATACTAATTAATTTCTTCATCATATCTTTATCCATATAATGGAAGGCTAATCCAATATTTTTATCAAATTATACGTTTCTCCAAACATCTTATCAATATGAGCCTCAAACTGCCCATGGTCTTGTATTATCACTCCCAAATCCTTTTCCTTTTCCACCTTTTTCAACACTACTTCTTCACCCATCTTATATGACCCTCTTGGCCGTCTTCCACTCTTTCCCATCTCCATCACATGACTTTTGCTCAGATTAAATTCCATTTGCCACCTCTTGCTCCACTCCCAAATCTTATCCAGGTCTGCCTGTAAAATTTCACAATCTTCTTCACTCTTCACACACCTACACAACTTCGCATCATCCGCAAACAAATTAATATAACTGTTTACTCCTCTGGCATGTCATTTATATATACCAGGAAAAGTATTGGTGCCAGCACTGAGCCTTGTGGGACTCCATCTCCACCACCAACCAGTCCGACCTTGCATCCCTTATTACCGTTCTCATCTCCCTCCATCTCAAGTAGTTTTCCATCCACTTTAACACTTTTCCTTTCAGTCCTCCATAAATCTCTACTTTCCATAACAGTCTCTCGTGAGGTACCTTGTCAAAAGCTTTCTTTAAATCCAAATATACACAGTCCATCCATCCTCTCTCTCTGTATTTTGTCAACCACTCTTGAATAAAAGCTCAGTAGATTTGTTACACATGACCTCCCTTTCCTGAAGCCAAATTGATGATCCGATAATAACTTATGATCCTCCAGGAACCGTATCCAATATTTCTTTATCACCCTCTCACAAATCTTACCGACCACACTTGTTAGAGACACAGGTCTATAGTTAAGAGGCTCTTCCTTACTGCCTCCCTTATAAATGGGCACCACTTCAGCTCTCTTCCACTCTACTGGTACTTCCCCGGTTTCTAATGAGCACCTTATAATATCATATAATGGATCAATCAATTCTTCTCTACACTCCTTCAATAATTTTCCTGAAACTTCATCTGGTCCCATCGCTTTATCATCTTTAAGTTCCTCCAACATTTTATATAACTCCTTTTTAGGTATCTTAATGTCATCCATGTGCACATTTCCTTCTACATTGTTTCTTCAGTAAATACTTGTTGAAACCTATTATTTAGCAATTCCGCTATATTCTTAGGGTCATCTACTATCCCTTGCTCTCCTTTTAATCTTTCAATGGACTCTCTTTTTAAATTTACCATTTATGAACCTGTAAAACAATTTTGGATGTTCCTTACTCTTGTGTGTGTGTGTGTGTGTGTGTGTGTGTGTGTGTGTGTTTAACCATATCAGTTTTCTCCAATATTTCTCCTTTTTGTAGATAATTTTGTCTTTTCCATCTTTTCCAACACATCTCTCTCTCTCTCTCTCTCTCTCTCTCTCTCTCTCTCTCTCTCTCTCTCTCTCTCTCTCTCTCTCTCTTCTCTTTCTTCCTCCTTCTTTAATTTAGAAAATCTTTTTTTTTACTTTCTTTTGTAACATCTTTTGAAATAATTGTTCAAACTTTTGTATTTTTAAGCATTTTAAGACAGTTTGGTGTGTTTTGAGGGCTTTGCGTTTTTTTTTTTAAGAAGTTTGGGTTTTTTTTTTTTTTTTGGTTTTTTTTGTTTTTGAAGGTTTGAAGATGATTAAGGTAAAGAAGAGGAAGGTTTGATAGGATTAAACAATTTTTTAATAACAATTTAAGAAAATGATGATCAACAACAAATAAACAAAACAAAACAAACAACTATTGACTAATGAGCAGGTGCAGGACAGGTAAGATGAAAGGGGAAAACCTACCTTCCTCCCTTCCAAGGCAAGTGGGTAACAGGTGAAAATGTGTGAAATGGCCTTGTTTTCTTTTGCAAAATAACTTTCATTTGTCTTTATTTATTTTGACGTATTTTCAAGTGTTACATTACATTTATACATATTTTAGTGTTGTTTTCATTATTAAGTTTTGTTATATTTATTTTGGGTTTTTTTTATTTTTATTGTTAATTTTTTTTCATTAGGAATGTAAATGGAAATTTTATTATAATAAAGTTTTTATTTTTTTTTTTGGGAAATTTATTAATTGTTCTTTATTATTTTTCTTGGTTAATCGTTGCTAAATTTTTAATTTTATTTTTACTTACATTTTATTTCATTTATTTTCGACTGGAGGAAAATATATAAATGGTGAATTTTAAAATTTAATGGGATTTATTTTTCTTATTTTTAATTAACCATTATTATTATTATTAGTAGAGTAATAAGTAGTCATTAGATTCTTATTTATTATTTTTTAATCTTAATATGAATGCATTTAAATTTTTAAATTAATTAATAAACACAATTAAGTAACAACTTAAAAAAATTACATTAAAATCAAGGTAAATTATGAATTTTACTTTTGAATAAAATAGACGAAATAAAAAAAATAAGAAATAATGAAAACGTGTATAAACCAACATGAAAGGGGAGACTTACACCCCCTTTTTCTGTCTGTTGCTTCTGAAACCACAAGTTTACTGCTTTCCCAGGGAAACGAATTACCTGACCTTTTTCCAACATGACCTTTAAAACCCCCTTAACCAAAATTTCCCAAAAATTAGGAAAAAAATAAATAAATCTTTTTGAAAAGAAAAATATCAGGTTAACATTTTTCTTTTCCTTCTCTTATTAAGCCTTTTCATCCTGCTCCACACCTGAGCCTTCCTTGCACGGTTAATAAAGGTTCAGCAGGCGGGAGGTCAGGGGATAGGGAAAAAAGGTCCCACGAGGGAAAAGTGATCACCCATTAATTAAAAATTGTGATTCGAGGGTTGTCTGTTGCATGCCTGTGGAGAGGTTGGTGTTTGTGTGGTAATGTTTGCTGTTTATTGCTACTCTATATTATTATATTGTTTTTACTCATTTCCTGCTGTACCTAAAGTTAATTTCTTTCCCACTGCTGTTGCATTTCTATTTGTGTGGTTGTACTGCCACTTTCTCATGCCTGTCACTCTCCACTTCTACCCTCCTCTCTCTCTCCACTGTTGCCACACCCCACCTCTACAACCACCACCACCACTTTATTTTATTATTATTATCAATTATTTTCCAAACTCACTTCCTACTACCCCACACTCTCTATCTTACCTCAACATAATCCTCAGACTGTCTTTTAAACTCTTCCCCCCAACCAAATTTTCACCCCCTTCCCCACACCCCTCCCCCCCCCCCCACCCCCAGACACCAACGCCCTCACGTGACGCAAAAACCACTGTGCCTGGAACTTAACGTCAGGTTAGGAACGTTTTAGGAATTTGTTAAAGGTTATTTTATGAATGTTAGGGTTAATTTAAACGTTGGGTTATGAATTTAAGCGTTGGGTTAAACGTTAGGTTAAACGTTAGGTTAGAATTTTTAAACATTAGGTTAAACGTTTTAAACGTTTTATTGTTGGTTAGGAACGTTTTAGGAATGTTTTATGAACGTTTTAGGAACGTTAGGTTAAGTTTAGGTTAGGAACGTTTTAAACTCAGGTTAGGAACAATTATGAACGTTTTAGAACGTCATTAACACTATTAGGAACATTTTTATGAACGTTAGGTTAAACATTTTAAACGTTAGGTTAAAGGTTAAGGACATTTAACACTATTAAATCATTAGGAACGTTAGGTTATGAATTTTTAGGAACATTATTAGGAACGTTTTGGAACATTTTATGAACGTTTTAGAGACGTCAGGTTAGGGACACATTTAGGAACATTTTATGAACGGTTTTAGGAACATTAGGTTGGAACGTTTTACTATTAGAGAACATTCACTATTAACGTTGGTTGGTTTTATGAACGTTATTAACCATTAACAATAGGTTAGGAAGGTTAGTTAGGAACGTCAGGTTATGAACGTTGTTAGGAACATTTTATGAACGTTGGTAAGTTTAAGAAGGATAGGTTAAGTTGGTAAAGTTAGGAAGTTTTTATTGTTTTTAAACCACCACCACACTACTACTACTACTACTACTTACTACTACTACTACCAGTACGGCGTCAGATGCAGCTGGTTGACGTTGGAAAAGGGTCGTAAGTCAAACATTAAAGTCACCATTTAATTGACAGTCAAAAAGGCGCCAAAGTTTGCGTCTTTTGAACAAAGGATCCTGCTCTTGATCTTTGCTGCTGTTGTCCTGGTGGTGGTGGTTTTTTTTGTTGTTGTTGTTGTTGTTCGCTTAGACCTTTTTTGGGGAGAGAGAGAGAGAGAGGAGAGAGAGAGAGAGAGAGAGAGACATTATAATACCAACGAAATAGTAATGAGACTTGTTTCTCTCTCTCTCTTTTTTGACAATTGAATGAAGAGAAGATAGAGAAGACAAACAGTCATTAATGTCAAACCCCAACTGGAATAGTAGTATTTAGTAGTAGTAGTTGTAGTATAGAGAGAGAGAGAGAACACACATTCAAGTTTTGGTAAATTTAACCACATTTCACATTTAACCCTCTCATTGTCCTTTTTTTTGCTGTGGCTTTGTGTGGCTTTTGCCTTTTGGTTGCATTATCAAAGGCTTTGGGAACACGATTTAAAGGGTTAAATTTAAAATTTTTTTTAACCCCTTCATTACTGGGACACATTTTTACCTTGAGTTTTGTGTACCATTAGACCATTTTATTGACATTAGAAGGGGTTACAAAGATTAATTAAACAGTCTTCACTATTTTAACCCCTTCAGTACTGGGACACATTTTACCTTGAGATTTGTGTACCATTAGACCATTTTATTGACATTAGGAAGGGTGTATGGAGGGCAGAAGATTAATGGCCACAGTCTTCACTATTTTCCCTTCAGTACTGGGACATTTTTTTACCTTGAAATTTGTGTACCATTAGACCATTTTATTGACATTAGGAAGGGTGTATGGAGGGCAGAAGATTAATGGCCACAGTCTTCACTATTTTAACCCCTTCAGTACTGGGACACATTTTTACCTTGAGATTTGTGTACCATTAGACCATTTTATTCAGATTAGGAAGGCAGAAGATTAATGGCCACAGTCTTCACTATTTTAACCCGTTCAGTACTGGGATACATTTTTACCTTGAGTTTGTGTACCATTTTTTATTGACATTAGGAAGGGGTGTATGGAGGGCAGAAGATTAATGGCCACAGTCTTCACTATTTCAATTAAGTTTTGTGTACCATTAGACCATTTTATTGACATTAGGAAGGGTCTATGGAGGGCAGAAGATTAATAGCCACAATCTTCACCATTTTAATCCCCCACATGAGTTTCTGAAGCTGTACAAAATCACCAAATAGTCACCAGAATGAATAGGGAAACATGTCATGCTAACTGAGAATGTATGAACTCTTCGCCATTATTCTGGGCCTTGGAAACCCGCAGATTTGGGCCGGAAACGTGGTTTAAAGAGGGTTTCTTAATATTAGAAATCTTCTCCACTATTGGAAGGGTTAAGTTTAATGGCAAGGGGGTTTAACCCTTTTTAAGTTTTGCAAGGGTAAATAAACTCCTTTAATTTTTACTAATTAAATACAACTACTACTACTACTACTACTACTATTACTACTACTTAAAATTAACAACAACTACTACTTAAATACACAACCTTACTATTACAGCTACTACTACTACTACTACTACATTACTATTACTAATACTAACAAACAAAACAACAACAACAACTACTACTACTACTTATTACTACTACTACTACTACTTCTACTACTACTACTACTACACAAAACAACAACAACAACTACTATAACAACATACTACTACAACTATTACAGAACAACTACCACCACTACTACTACTACTACGATTACTATTACTACTACTACAACTAAAATAACAACAACTACTACTACTACTATTACAGAACAACTACCACCACCACCACTACTACTACTACTACTACCACCACCACCACTACCACTGACATTTCAACATATCACAACCTTGCAAATATGACACAAGGACACAAAATTATAATATACTACAACTAAACAAGACTTATGCAACACTCTCTCTCTCTCTCTCTGTGTGCGTGTCTGTGTCTGTCTGTGTGCGTGTCTGTGTGTATGTGTGTGTGTGTGCAAGGTATATATATAAATTAACTCTTTTAATAGCAGTGTTTATGAGGTAAATTCCTACACACACTTCATAAACTTTCGTTCAGATGCATTTTTCCCGCGTCTTCCTCGTTACTGGATTGAGCAAAACGTAAATTATCGACATATTGTAGCCATAACAACAACAACAAGATAATGAATGAAAAATAATAAAAAAGGAGAAAAGTAAGATACAAATGATGAAGAAGGAAATAGAGGAAAAAAAAGGAAATTAGAGAAAGAATTTGAAAACAGAACATCGTGCATTATCGTACATATTGTAGCAAGAATAAGAATAAGAACAAGAACAAGGAGTAAAAGATTAAAAAAGAGAAAAGGAAGAAAAGAAGAAAAATAAAGACAGAGAAGAGAAAAGGGGAAAATATAAGAAAAAATAAAACAAAACATGATGCATTATGGAAGCAACAACAAAAACAACAAGAAAAATAATTAAGAAAAGGAGAAATGCAAGATGAAAATGAAGATGAAGAAGAAAATAAAGAAAAAAGAAAAGAAAATTAGATAACGAAGAATATGAAGACAAAACATCATACATTATCGTACTCTAAGGCGCCAAATTGTAGCAGCAACAACAACAACAACAACAACAACAACAACAAGGAAAATAAAAAGAATATAAAAAAAATAAAAGAAAATAGATAAGAAAAAAAAACTACAAAATTAAGAAAACACTCAAAAAACAAAAAAAAAACATACATTATCGTACCTTGAGACGAAAATATATAAAAAAAACGAAAAACAGGCTAAGAAAATGAATAACAAAAAACAAAACAAATAAAACAAATAAAAACAAGAAAGAAAACACAATCACACTTCAAAACAAAACAAAAAACAAAAACATACATTATCGTACCTTGAGGCGCCAAATCGTAGCCTACCACCACCACCACCCCGGCGCCAAACAGGGGAGGTACAATATGCGCTGACACATTCTTGTCCAGCTGTTGCCAGTAACCCCCGTGCACGTACACCAGCAGGGGGGAGTCTGGGGGGGAGAGAGAGAGAGAGAGAGAGAGAGAGAGAGAGGAGAGAGAGAGAGAGAGTGTGTGTGTTCAGTGTTAGTTTAAGGAATTTTAATATTGGTAGAGAGAGAGAGAGAGAGAGAGAGAGAGAGAGAGAGAGAGAGAGAGGAGAGATGGTCAGTATGTGATTGTATTATTATTTTTCCTTCCTCCTCCTCCTCCTCCTCCTCCTCCTCCTCCTCCTCCTCTAATCCGTAATCTCTTCTCATCTTCCTTCACTAAACCACCTCCTCCTCCTCCTCCTCCTCCTCCTCCTCCTCCTCCTCCTCCTCCTATTCCTTACTCCCAGGCAGGTCCTCCCCGAAGACATCCAACAGGGCGCGCGGACCCCGATGGTAACGCTGTTCCCGCCACGCCACCGACCCCCGCGCCACCTCGCTTCTCTGCCGCGCCTCCTCCACGTGTTTGGAGATTATAACTTCTTCCCCATGGCGCTGTGACCACCTCGACGGCGAATACTGGTGCTCTAACTCCTGTAGGTGGAGGAGGAGGAGGAGGAGGAGGAGGAGGAGGAGGAGGAGGAGGAGGAGGGAGGTAGGATTAGTAGTTGTAATAGTAATAGGGAGGAGGGCGGAGAGATAAGGAGGAGGAGGAGGAGGAGGAGGAGGAGGAGGAGTTGTGGTTTTGTTGTTAATTAGTAGTAAAAGTTAGTAAGTTTGTAGTAGTAGTAGTAGTAGTAGTAGTAGTAGTAGTAGAGGAGGAGGAGGAGGAAGAAGAAGAAGAAGAAGAAGAAGAAGAAGAAGAAGAAGAAGAAGAAGAAGAAGGAAGAAGAAGAAGAAAGAAAAGAAAAGAACAAAGGAGGAGGAGGAGGAAAGGAGGGGAGGAGGAGAAGGAGAAGAAGAAGAAGAAGAAGAAGAAGAAGAAGAAGAAGAAGAAGGAAAAGACAGGGGAAGAGGAGGAGGTGGAGAAGAAAGAACAAGAACAAGAACAAGAACAAAAACGAC